>NW_008687546.1:54890-68671 GCF_000695815.1 Acanthisitta chloris | reverse complement strand
CCCTACAGATAAGGACGTCTGGGGCTTGTCAGTGGAGGGAGTATGATGGCTTAAGTTTTTTCAGCTCATGTACCTTTTAAAAAACACTAACAAACCCCCTGGAAATTGCACCCTAGAGTTTCACATTTCTTTGCTTGCACAGGTGCTTGATGGCTCTTGCATTCCTCCATCCTGCTCTTCTCCCCTGGTGTCACCCCACTTCCCCACCCCTCCAGCTCTTTTTTTGTCTGCTCTACATCCACCTTTCTCCTCAGCAGGCATTGCTGGTGCAGGGGGTTGTGTGTGTGTGGGTGTGGTGCAAGGGATAACTTTCAGGAGTTATCCCTCTCTGCTGAATGTTTTCTGTGAATCAGGATGATGGGCTTGAGCTGGAGCTGCAGGTTTCATGGGCTCACCCTCTCCTTCTGCCTCCAGAAGTGGGATGTCCCACATCTGCCTGGTGGTCTGGGTGACCATGTGGATCCCTCCCTTGCCTCTCCAATGTTTCAGTTGTTCTTACACTTTTTTTCTTGGAAGTGGATGGTTCAAGGTGTCAGGGTTTTAAGTATATTGTGTGTATGGAAAGGACGAAGGACATTGAATTGTTGGGCTGGCAAGTGATAACAGGGCCAGTTAAACTAGGTTTTTGATACAAAAGGCAATTACCAATGACTGTTCAAAGTAATTACCAATAATTCCCTTTCCCCCATCTCTTGCATTCTCCTGTTTCTCTCTCCAGTTCACCTGTGCTCAAAAATATGTCCAGAAACCTTGGTATTGCCCTGCTCAGTCAAAATCTTGTCATTGAGAAGAGGGTGTTCAACTGGTCTGCCGAAAAAAGAGAGAGGTGCCATTGAGTGTGGAGTCCAGCTTTGTTAGAGAGCATACTTAACATGATGTTAGCTGGTTTTAAAAGCAGTGAAAGAGTAGTTGGAAACCAGGCTTTTTCTGTTCTGAAAAGGCCTGATTCTCTACATTTGTTGTTTCAAGGCTTCTATTCTTAAGCTGATATTTGCATCTTTCCCAGACCTGTAACATTCTCATGAAACAATCTCCATGTACTTTTTTTGGACATGCCATCTGTAGTCAAAAGAGCAATAGGTGGCATAATATGAGGTGAATCTATTGGAGAGATGACGTTCTTTTAAAAAAAAAAAAAAAAAGAAATAAATTTGTTGTTTAAGAAGTGACTTGAAATTTTAAGTGTCATAATAAATTGCCTTTGATGTTTATTTCTGTGTCAGATCCCCTGCAGAGATTTGAATTGTGTTTGGAGTATGGGGATGTGGAATGGTGTTCTGCCAGCTTCCAGCTGCCTTTAAGAGACTTGCAGTAACATACTGGGGAAGTACACTTCTAACACAGATGGGCCTGTCTCTTTCTCTCTGCAGTGATGACCTTTAAAATGCATCTTGGTTGCTCAGGTGTGATGGGCAGAATGTTCTCCTGTCCGTTCCCACTATGCCAACCTGTCATCTTCTCCCTTGAGGGGAGAAAAGTAAAATGAAGCAGTGGTAGTTCTCTTTCCACTAGTCCTGCTGTTGAAGAAATTCAGCTCTCATCTTATTTTTTGGCTCTGCTTTGGAGCTGCTGATAAGCGGTGCAGGGAGCCTGCCGCTGGACAGCAGGCTGGCCTATGAGCACAGTGCCATAGGAATGTGGCTGTTCTGCTTTTGGGGCCAGGCTGGGGCTTGAAGGCAGTTTGACAGCTTTTGTGGGGTGCAGAGCAGAAGTTGGATGTATTGTAACCATGGGACCATTCCTGGGTGAGTGTTGTGCAAGGATGCTCTGAGTTAACCTCTGTGCTCAGGACCCAGCTCAGAGCCTGCAGAGTTTGTTAGCTGAGGCTTAGCCTCAGCCTTCCCAGGTCCAGGCTGCCATCTCCAGAAGGAGTGGACAGCAGCCCTGGGATCCTTCTGCTGCTGTTCTCAAATGTTTTGTCCCATTTTCTGGTTAGTAGAGGGTTGGCTGAACCATAATACAGGGCATTTTAAAGACTCAGTACTACAGCATGACCTGGTTCACCCAAACCAAATGAAATGCAGTCAATCCACTGGGTATGTATTGCACAGAGTGAGGGTTGAGGAGAAAAGAGCTGATGCTGCTAGAGCTCCCCAGAAGGAAGGTTAGCAAGTCTGGGAGAGCAACTGCCAATTACATGAGTTTAAAAAGAGGCACTCAGCTTCTTGCTGTTCTCAGCAAAGATTTTTCTGGTGGGAAAAGGTATTTCATTTCAGCAGTACCTGTAGGATAATAGAAAGTTAAGCGATGGTGGGGTTCAAGGTCATACTGTAGTGTACAATCCACTGGCTTAACTTTTATTCTGCTATATAAGAAAGTATCTGAGGACCTTTGAGAAATGTGTCTTCCCCAAATGTCTGTGGCTTTTTCTATAGCATTAATTTTAGTTTGTGTGTGTTTACAGCAGTACTCAGACTTTCCTTCTGGGTACTTCCCTGAGGCTGATTTTTGGAAGGGGAAGGCACTGGGTGCTGCAGTGTTCTAGGAACAGAGGAGGAGCTGGCTGTGGCAGAGGCAAGGTGGTTGGAAGGAGACTGTCCTTCACCCAGACTTTGTAGTTGTGCTTCAATTTGTTCATTATTTTCTAGCAGCTCACCAGGAATGCTACCTGTATATATTGCATTCCTCCTGCTACAGCAGCAAGGGAGTTTTCTCCTTTGTATGATTATATGTTTTCATAATGATAAACATGATTTTTCCTAACTAGTAATAAATTATGATGTCTGTATTGCTTTGGAATATGACAGCAGAATTATGTAGGCACTTTAATATGTTAAAAGTGTATGTTACAGAACTACATTTTTTTTTAATTGGGAACCAATTAGCTGTACTATCACATACTATGCAAAACAGCTGGATAACTAATGAGACCACAGTCTGTTTCTCCCTTCTCAGACTCATCCTTGCTAGGATGCTTATTAGCATCATCCAGTAAAGATGAAACTGATTCTGGCTATGCAACATGCAGGCTGCTTCTGGGGAAGGTTTTAACAGCATAGCACTGGGTAGGTAGATGTAATGAAAAAGTACTGGGCATGTGTTTTACCACTTTGTTGGGACTTGTGGAGGACAAATTTTAATTGAGAAAATAGTGAAGATACCCTGGAATTCCTGTGTGACAGGGTATGTAGTAATGTTGAAATAAGCTAAAAATCTGCTAGAATTGATGGGAATTTTATTGTGAATTTTCTTAGGGCAAAGGAAAGATGCTTTATGTTTCTTAGTCTCTTTTGCATAGAGGAAATGAAGTTTGCTTTTGCATTAAAGCCACAGCTAGACAAACACTTCTTTTCATCTCAGCTTTTGCCCAAACTGTTTACTCTTCTACCTCTTCATCTCTCAGGTGTGCTTGTACCAGTGCTTGCATAGATGTTGAATTAGCAAGGCTGGGGATCTGCTCCATGCTGATGTAATTTTAATTCCCCAGAGCTCTTTACAGTTTTTTCCCCCTTGTAGCTCACTGCGCAGCACCATAAACAGGTGTGTCCGTGTGAGTGGGGAGATATGTGCAAAGAAGGAAGTTGTCCAAGCCAGCGTGGTCTTTAAAATGGGATATTTCTCAAACTGCACTTTGATTGACATGAGCTTTCCTGTCTGAAAAGGTCAGTCTTGTGGTAGTGAGAGGAATGTATGAAAAGATTTTGAAATAGAATGTGTTCAGAATATAAAGAGTTCAGAGCCTGTAATATATCTTTTTTCCCTGCAAAGTGTCACATCATGCCCACTAAATATTAATTGTGGCTTCTTTTCCCTTTTTTTCAGCTTCTCAGCAAAGATGCCTCCAAATGGGAAGGCCTTACATTTTCACCCATCAGTTCTGCATTTTGGAATGCAGTGAGTATCTTACATTATTGTTATTTTGGTTGATAATGAAGGAACAGCTATACCGAGCTCTTTTTAGGTAAAGAGCACTAGCTGAGATCATGCTGTCCTCTGGAAAAAAAAGTGATAGTAAATAATTGCCACGGTATTGGAACTGCATTTCTTACCTTGCGGTGCTTTGTAAATTAAAATCAACATAGTTCTAAGGAAGAAAAAGTAACAGGGATCCATAATGCATTCTGGGTACATTTCAAGTGATTCTGCATGGATGTCAAATGATTGCTTCATGCTGGTTGTTAATTTCTTGAAAAATTGCCTTCCTAGTGGAGGGAGAGTGTGTTGTTGCCTTTAACTTCTGACAATAAAATCCAGAAAGACCTAGGAAAAACATACTGGTAGAATACATGAGATTATTTTTTTCTTAGTTCTCTTTGAAGATAGCTTAAAAAAATTATTGTTAAATGATAATCAGCCTTTGGTCTATCAGTAACTGGAAAGAAACATGGTCCCCTTGTGAGTTAAAGGAATGTTTCAGAGAATGCACCAGATGAATGTCTAAGATGTTGGGTTTTAGGATGTACTAGCTAAAGCAAAAGCCTTAAGAGAATTGTTGCTTTAGCTGACAAAACTACACTGTAGTTATTTAAATCTTTTTATTCAAGTTTATGCTTTGTAAGGGTTGTTTTATTTTCTTAAACTCCCAGTGTCTCCAATGAGTTGGTTAAGTGCACCTATCACTTTTCAGTGTTATATATTTGCTTTTGTATACTAAAGGGCAGAATTTATTTGGCACACTTCCAAAGAATAGTTACAACTAGACAATTGCCACAGATCAACGGGTTTTAGAGTGATTTGTGTTTGTTACTTGTTTAATACATTGCTTGTGTTTAAAAGTGCCTAATTCATTTATGGTTTTTTCCCCCCTACTTTAGGTTACTGGGGTTACCCAGAGCTAAAATGCTGCATGCCTACAACCCTAGTAGAGATAGAGATGTTGTAGTGAATTCAGTGTTTACAGCTACTAGACAGTTTCATGTGTCTCCTGCTCATAGCCGGGTGAGTGTTGATATACTTCTGGAAACTATGTAATGGCCAAGTGCCAAGCCTTCGTGCTTCCTTTGGCATAAGCTCTTCATTCTGTGTTTTCTCTTCATGCCTTTTTGTAGGACCTCCAACTCTTTTTCTGTTTTACTAGTGGTTTTTTTGCTCACTTCTACTTAGACTGGTATGGGAGAGACATCCAAAACCTACAGTAGGAAATGTTTTTGACAGTAACAGAGAAAGAGAAGAACTTTTCAGTGTTAAAGAGCTTGTTTAAATCTCATTCTGCTCTAAGCAGCAGTAATCCACAGGCATGTGGGTGTTTTACAGCTTTGAGTTTTCAGTCTTTTGAATGGGCTTGCATATTCCTCAGAAAAACCTGCAGTGAAATGTTTTATGCATTTTGTATTGCAGTTATGAACATAATTGCCTTTATGACCTAAGACCATTATTTTACTCTGATTTTTTAAAATTATGTTTAGCAATATAATTTATGTTAAGGATGAATTGCTGTGGTCTCGGTTTGATGAAGCCCAGATTTTATCCTCTGCTGATGTGCAAAGGGTTTTTATTATGTTTTCATCTGATTTGTCCATTTACTATGACTGAATGGGTATTACTGTGCAGGCATAAATGTCATTGTTCTTCCAGTTAGACTATCTGGTTACTAACTGCATTGCCCAAATCCAGCTTTGACTCATTTGACTGTATATCACAGAGAGATTGATTAACTTTGTAATGGCCATCTCTGTGTGGGGAAGTGTTTTTGTGTATGCAGAGGCTGTTGGTGCTGCATGGTTAACATCTTATGCAAAAAGAAGGCTTGACTGAGGAGGCCCAAGCTAGCTGAGAAACTCCAGCCCAAATTTGACAAGTTGCTGCATGGTCTCAGTTCTCTGTAGTAAGCATTGAGAGTTGTGGACAGATGAAACTTCTCAGCACTGAGATTCTGCTTAGTGGGATTTACAGATAGGGGTGTCTATGTGGAAATGTCTGCTGGGCCATGTGACTGAATAGTGGGTGTGTGATCACTGGCACTAAGCAAGCTTCTTTGTGGTCTCTGCAGGTGATTCCAGCAATGGGAAAAATGTCTTTCAGAGTACTCTTCCTGCCAACGGAAGAAGGCAGTATTGAATGCTCATTATTTATAAATACCTCATCTCATGGATTACTTTCATATCAGGTAACTACTCTTATTTTTAGCTTGAATTTTGGATTCGCATGTGTTTTAAAAACTGATTTTCATGCATTTTAGCGAATTTCAGAGTTCAGTGAATTCATGAATTCAGGTCATGTAATGATTGCCAATAATCTCTTACCAGATGATGCTAGTCTCATGATCACATACATGTCTGTGGTTAAAATTGCTGCTGTTAGTGGGGCTACTTGTGGTAGTAAAGCTTAGTGTATTTGTATATGTGTACTTACAAGATCATGGTCTAGTTGGTTTCATATACTACTGCAGTCTAGACTGCACTGTACAGGAATGCATTTGTCATGAAAAACCCATTAGGAAATATTTTAGGTGGTTTTCAGCTGTTCTGCAGGATTTTATGTGAACACATTGGGGATGTAGCACAGCGTGAGAGGTTTAGACCCTTAAAACATGGCAACTGAAGGAATGGTTATGCATTAAAGCTATCTTTTCTCTGATTAACTAGTGAATTCAAGAGATCTTAAGCTTTTTCAAAATATTATATGGTACTTTATATACTCCGAATTCTTTGCTTTTATTAATTTGTTAAGTAAAAGTTTTAACTCCAAATTCAGTGATTTAAAAACAATGGCAGCTTTAATTTCATTCCCATACATTGATACTGTGCTGGAAAACTAAGCTCCTTAAATAGAAGCTTATCTAAGTTCACTTGAAATACCTTTTTTTTAAATACAAATGTTACATTTATCTAGTTTTTATTAAAGGCAGTGCCACACTTGGCAGGAAGTTTTCATCAAGGATGAGGGAAAAGTGCATTATAAAGTGATTGACCTTTTCTTTTTGACGTCTCTCCTCTTCTTGCTCTCACTCCTGATCCCTTCATTTGTTGCCTGGTCGGCTCAGCCATGGCCTTTTATCAATGAGTTGCAGGGAAGCAGTTGTCAGTGCCGCTAAAAAATTAGTTTGTCTCCTGTCAGACTGCTTCAAAAGTCAGTGACAGACTGGTGGTCATGGACATTTTCACCAGGCATCTGAAATAGAGGAAGTAGATACTCATGATTTCAGCTTGAATTAGGTTTGAGGGTTTCAAAATCAGGCATAACTTGAGTGTTTTATGCATAGTTACAGTGCTATTGAGAGCTCCAAAGCCTTGAAATGCTTGATGTGTCTAATGCATTTACACAGGAGTATGTACAGAAGAGTCACACATGTGGAAAAGAAGTACCATTATAATAAAATTTACTATGTAAATACCTCCATTGAAAAAAAAGGCATAGTCCTTATGATCTGATATTTGCTATCTGTAGTCAGAGATCTTCACTGAACATAGAATGCATTTTATTTTCCTCCTACTTAAAAATATGTGGTTTTTTTCAATTAGAAAATAATAAATCTCTGCATACAAGTGAAAAACATCAAGTAATTTTTCTTAATCTCTAATGGTCTTCCCTTCCTTGGTCTGTCTTACCCTCACCCCTCTCCAGTTATCTTGCATCTCATTGTCATAAACTTAATATTGGTGGAGAGGAACATGAATGCAGTAAAACCATTCAACTTATAAATCTTAGTGTTCTGAAAACTGCACACTTTAAAAACCAAAATGATCAGAAATCATTTTACTCAATTTTTAAGGCAAAGCCATTGAATTCAATGTGCAATTGGACTAATAACAAAGTTTTTCCAGAAATTGCTGCACTGCCAAATGGTGATACATGTATTGTAATTGCCTGAAGAATAGTAGGAGAATTTAGATACTTTCTTTTTAAGATAACCCGATGCTTTACTGGTGAGTGCTATGTTTTGTCTTTGTAATACTGCCTGATTGAGTGAAGATTCTCAAGTGCCATTTATGTGTATGATTACTTTATACATTGGAATGTTATGTCTACAAATTGTCTTTTAAAAGAATCTAATGTGAAAAACTGCTCTGTTTCTTAGGAAGATTGTTGTTATTAGCGAAATAGTTTTGTAAGTTGCTGTGATAACTGCTGAAAGACTACATGTCAATGTAATGCCCTTTTTTTTTCATACCAGGTTTTTGGAACAGGAACTCTGATGTCTTCTGCGGAAGAACCTGAAGTGCAGCTAGCAAATGCCTACTTACTGCTTCCACACATTCAAAACATCCAGGCATCACACACACTGGTACAGTAGACATTTCAAGTAGAAATGAAACCTAAATCTGCTTAAGTATAAAAGACTTTTGTCCTCAGGTTGTTGGGGTGCAAGGAACATTAACAAAAAGTTCAAATACCAGTGACTGTAGGAGAGAGATCACAAGATGGAGGGTTAATGTGGTCATCTGCTTTTATGAGACAGTCTTCAGCATTTAAACTATTCCTTCTTGTTCTTATTCATGCTTGTGTTGGGCTGGGCAGGGAGCTGGTTTAGTTTGTTCTGGTTTTTACTTCAGACCGGTTCCCCATGCGAGTTCACAGCAGGGCTGCACCAACAGTTTGCCACAGTTAAAAAGCATGGCGTGCTGTGTGGATGAGAATGAGAGCTGGGAGTCAGGCTGGAGTATCCTCTTGTGCCCTATCAATGCTGAAGTTACCAGCTTTGCTTACCTCAGCTTGAGTAAAGCGAGGAGCTCTGGAGAACACAGCAAAGTGGATTTATGAGACGTAACTATTTCAGTTGAAAGAAGCTTTAATTATTTCTGTCATTGGATTACAGTTGCAGGTATTTTCATAGTCTTCCAGTCTTTTATATTTCCTTTTTGTATTATACAGAGACTTAGTTTTTTCAAAAACATATTTAAAATATCTTGGTATGTTGCAGAATTTGGTCTTTTATCTAAATGTAAGCTGCATTGATTGCATTCATGATGTTTTCTTCTGTTCTACAGAGAAAAATTCTTAGCACAGACTGTATTTTTCAGTCTGCTATGTATATGTTAGGTCAATCTTACGCCTACCCAAGGGTAATGCACAATTTCCTTCTCTTCCTTTCTTTTTCCTCCATACCAGTTGCTTCCCTGTAATCACACAGGTGTATTTGTTTTCAGGTGCGCTTGCTTCCCAAGGAGAGAAGTTTTGGGGAGCATTTAACATTTTCCTTACTGTATAGTGATCAACATTTTCCTATGCTTTATTTATGTGGAGCTTCTAAGCTTGAGGTCATGTTTTGCAGTGTGGCATGGTACCACCTGGCACTAGTCTTGTTGCAGGACATGAGTTGTGAGAGGGTGTTGACTTGATTCTCCTAACCCTGGGTGTAATTTTTATGTGCTGTGCTATAGTTGAGGAATTGCTCTTCAGTTTTCGGCATGTTACTGATTTGGGCAGAAATGCTGCAGCAGTGGGATGGGCTTCTCAGCTGTAAAGTGTGATAGACAAGGTAATAATACTGAAGAGGAGCTTATGGCTTGAGTTTGGGTTCTTTTTAGAAGAATGTTGCTCTACAGCCAACTGGACTCTCTAGAATTGCCTCCTTCAATTCACCCTACTTATATTCTGATCCAGATCCCAGAAAAACCTGGTATCCTTCTGTTTTGTTCAGTTTATATTCTAAGATCAGAAGGTATGGAATGAAGAGAGGCCAATGAGGTTTGAGGGAGTGACTACACATGTGCAGACTGAAGTATACATAACTATTGCATATGCAAGGGAGTCTTGTAGTGAAAAGGCATTTAAAACGAACCGGTCATCCTCACTTAACTGTGCACGTTTCTTTTCTCCTGATTATTTTTAACTGATGTAAAAGACCAGTGTAAGTTCAGGATAGTGTAAGCATCAGTTACTCATCCTTGTCACCTTGGGATGATTGAGTTGTAACCTTGGACAGCTGTGTCTATTTGACATGCTAAAAGTATACTTACCTCTGAAGTGTCCTGACACTGCTTGGAAACCTGTGAGAAGACTCAGAGAGTGCTGCATGATGTGCATCTATTTTTTGCGACTGTTGTCTCCTGTTTTAAAGGTGGTTGTGTTTAAGTTGTTCAGTAATACTGACATCCTTGATTGACAAGGCCAAAAGGGCCTTGACATCATTTAGTCTCATCATGTACTTGGCAAAAAGATGTCTCAGAATTGTAGGAGGCATTGTTAGCACAACCCCAAATACTTTTTGTTGCTCCTTTGATTGTTGGAAATCTACACCCAACTTCCAATCTGAATTGCTTTGTGAACAGTTTGTATTTAAGATGCACATTTAGTTTATGTAACTCCTTCTGCTTCTGTCACTTATACCCAGAAGCACCTGTAGGTGGCATCGGAAGTTTAACCTTTCACTTTGCCAAGCTGAACAGTCTGTGCTCTGTAGTATCTTCTGCAGTGATGGGCTGTCCATTTCTTAACCAAACTGACAACCCCTTTCTGTAGCTTCTTCAGTTTGTGAACATTTATTTTGAAGGTGAATGGCCAGAATTTTAAATAGGGATATGGATGAAATTGTGCTGCAGTAGGCTGTTCGTGTTGGAAATATGACATATACCTGAGCTTATAGATGAAAGTTCACAGTAGTGTTTCCCTTGGAAATACAGCATGTTAAGAGGTTTGTGTTTGCATTTTTTGGTGGAAAATGAACTTTCATTGGCTTTGTGGGTTGTTTTTATCCTTTAAAAGGCAAAGGTATATAGGCCTTTCTTTTTTTCTCCTTTATTCCCCCACTTTTTTTAGCAGAAACTCTTGTGCTTAATAAGAAAAGAAAAA
The DNA here is from genome assembly GCF_000695815.1 of Acanthisitta chloris. NCBI lineage: Eukaryota > Metazoa > Chordata > Aves > Passeriformes > Acanthisittidae > Acanthisitta > Acanthisitta chloris. The sequence goes on along the minus strand of NW_008687546.1, from coordinate 58,000 downwards.
GGAAAGACAAACTTGCCTTTTCTACTGTTGAATTACTCCATCTTTCTGTTACTCTTTTCAAAGTTTCAGCTTTTGAAGGGTTCAGGATTGGTGTTCTCAGGATTTCTGGGCTCCTGGCTCACCCGTTGGGAGGAAAGAAGAGGAGTGTCCAACACCGTGAATTCATAGTATGTCCATGTGGCCATTCAGCAGTGGCTAGTTACCACTAAGCCATCACGGATGGTGGAGCCCATATAGGTCATCTTTGTTTATCCAGCTTCTGGGTGTAGTCTTTGGTCTAGTTGCCTGTTTTTTGGCATTGTTTAATATTTGGATAGCACTAACAGGACAGCTACATTGCTGCATTCAAAATCATAGAATCATGGAATAATAGAATGTTAAGGGGTTGGAATGGACCTTACAGATCATCTAGTCCCAACTCCCCTTGCAATGGGCAGGGACACCTCCCACTAGACCAGGTTACTCAAGGCTTCATCCATCCTGGCTTTGAACACTACTAGGGTTGGGGCATCCACTACCTCTCTGGGCAACCTGTGTCTGTTGTCTCACAACCCTCACAGTAAAAAACGTTTTTCCAATACCTCATCTAATTTCCCCTAATTAAATTTGTACCCATTATGCTTTGTCCTATCACTGCAGCTCCTAACAAAGAGACCCTCTCCAGCTTCCCTGTAGGCCACCTTCAGATACTGGAAGGCTGCTATGAGGTCTCCACACAACCTTCTCTTCTTCAGGCTGAACAGCCTGGTGGAAATGTCAGTGGAGGATTGACGTGCAGGGTAGAGTGTAAAGTGACCCAGGCATCACTTTGCTGTCTTCCCAGAAGAGTTTGAAGTTTGTAGTATCATAGGATCATCAAGGTTGGAAGAGACCTTTAAGATCATCAAGTGCAACTGTAAATTATTTTATGAGCCAACAACTTGGGAAATAACTTCAAGTACTGGCAGGAATTTTAACACTTCTTAAGCTGTGTTTTGGGCTGGTGGACAGAGAATCAGAGAAGCAAATGTGCGCAAATTTGGTGCTTGGGCATGGAGAAGGAAGGTAGTAGGACAGTAGAGTTTTCTTGGTGTGCCATTCTGATAATTGCCTGCAAAATAGTGATGAAACTCTGATGAATCACTATTACATGGACAGCTTTCTAACACCATTCAGAATGGAAATACCGCTTAAGGGCCAGAGACTGCCCAGGACAGAAACTTTGAAGGATGGGCCTGCAGGAAGAAGAGCGGGATTGTTCAGTGTTTGTTCTTTTTAAATAATACTGTAGCCAAACTCCAGGAGGTGGTTTGAACTCTACAGTTCTGATAATGATGCAAGAATATATCTGAAAGCCTTCTATAGAGCCATGTCTAATTGACATCTCATTGATGTGTGAATTATTTCCTAAGTAACTGCCTATTGTACTGTTGCCCAGTGAGAATCCTAGACCTTGGTCAGGAGTGGGGCTCCTTGCAGAACAGATGGATGCTTCAGGGTTTTAGAGTTTTTAGTGAAAGAGACTGCTGTTTCTTTAAAATTTAAATGTGAGCACTTAACAAAACTGGCAAGAATTTAGTTTGTATGGCTTATATCAGTTGTCTCTTCAGTTCATACAGGATTTGTGGGTGCTCAGTGAGTGTGTATGTGCAAGTATGTATGCCTAATACAAAATAGAGGCACCAAGTAATGAAGTGGCAGTGGTGGTACTGCTTTGCAGTGCTTTCCAACTTTTCCCTGTGTCTTTTCGATTCAGCTCTGGTGCAAACATTTGCTGCATAACTCAGCTCTCTGTTCTGATTCACTGGCAGTGATATTTACTGGGAGATGTGGACATGGTCCTGGGTTTGTCTTCTTGAAAACTCTGCTACTGACTGTGTTTTCCTCTCAGATGTTTTATCTTCTCTTTAGGGTTAACTCAGAGCTGTGCTCCCAGTGGGCATGACAGTTACGCGTCTATAGTCTGCCTCAGAGAAATGCAAACCTGTTTCCTCTTGTGAAGATTGCTTCACAAAGAAAGAAAAATTTCCCATAGAAAACAGATCAATGTCAAATACACCCCAATAGTATTTCCCCCCCCCCGTATGTATGGCATTAGCAGCTTCAGTTTTAGGTGACAGCAGTTTCCCATGTCATATCTATGCCACATCAAGAAGTTAAAAAAAAGAGTTTGGAAAATATGATTTAGCTGATACTTTTTTTTAATAAAGGTGTGGGGTCTTAAACTATTTAAAAGTACAATGACATTGAATAAGGGCTAACAAATCCTTATTTAGGACCATGAAAGCAGTAATGTTCTCTCAAGAAGCACTGAGAAGGGAAGTCAAGGATCAGAAAAGTGACCCCCAAATTTGCTCTTTGCTATTACTGCCTTGTTAAAACTCCTCTAGCAGCTGTGGCTGTGGGAGGTTAGGAAGTGGTGCATGTTTTGGAATCAAATGGGGGTTTTTTCCTGCTCTCAGAAATTGATGAGTATGAAAGCATTCGTAAAAAAAGAAAGGAGGTTGCAGAGGTTTAAGTCTCTCCAGAGAACTGCACTGGGGACAGGGTTTGGGTTGTCACTAACCACTTTTGCAGAGGTTACATCGCCCTCTTGTGTGAAGCCCCGGCGATTTTGGTTTGAAATCCCGTTGAATCAAGAATGCAGATGTTGGCTTCCTTTTGGCAGTACTTTTATAAAACCAGACCCCGTTAAATGCCAGGTGTGTGGTAAATCCCTCTTTTCCGATTGCCCTTCCCCGTTCTGCATGTCCTAGGGAGGTACGAAATAGGGTGTTCAATACCTTTAAAAGTTTCTTCACAGTTTTGCTTTTCAGCATCAAATTACTGAAATTCTTAAAAGTCAATTTCATTGACACCTTCAAAAACCTGAACCTGTAGATACCCTGCTCAGATATTTGGTTCAGTATCACAAGACCTCTTTTCCGATTGCCCTTCCCCGTTCTGCATGTCCTAGGGAGGTACGAAATAGGGTGTTCAATACCTTTAAAAGTTTCTTCACAGTTTTGCTTTTCAGCATCAAATTACTGAAATTCTTAAAAGTCAATTTCATTGACACCTTCAAAAACCTGAACCTGTAGATACCCTGCTCAGATATTTGGTTCAGTATCACAAGAGAAATATTCCAGGTC
>NW_008687546.1:0-54877 GCF_000695815.1 Acanthisitta chloris | reverse complement strand
AGCAGGAAATTTTGCGATAATTAAGTGACCGATAGAGTGACAGGCCTGTCATTCTGATTCTAGTTTGGTTCTTTTATGTAATTTAGAATCAAGTTGTACTGGCTGAACAGTTTGTGAAAGTAATTTGGCAGTGCAGATAGATTTCCAGATAGCTTTCATGAACTATACTTGGCTTTGCCAGTGCTGTTGCTCCATTAGGTTTATGAGTGCCTTACAAGCTGGCACAATCAATGTCATCTTTTCTTTTCTTTTCCCTTTCCAGTCAGTAAAAAGGCGAAACAAGTATTTTCTGTCTGTCCGTTTTGGCATGACGCCTGTGTATCAGACCATATCCAAGAAGCATTATGTTCTTGGCCTAGCAACTGTGTTTCAGTATATGATCAGCAAAGAAAACACATACAACCCGAGGAAATAAGCTTTTTTATTATACAAAAAGGCTCTGTTGAATACAGTTTATTGATATATATGAAAGCTTATGAGTTCTCATGCTGATACTATATAAATATTTAATAATCATGTGTAATAATAGTTTGATAAGTAAGTAGATATTGATGGAGTTCATGAGATTTGGAGATTGATTGCTGTCCTGCTGTGCAGAGGGATTGTATTTATTTTTTAAGATTTCCTTACATTGCTGTGTAATGTATATGTGGAAGCAGTCCTATTGTCTTTATAAATTATGGTATGTGAATCAGATTTATATAACATTTGAAGCAATGTGCTTGATGTTTTCTTCACTTTTCTTTCTTACAGGCGGAAACTGTGAACGCCAGTCTCTTACGGGTTCATCTTGAATGCAGTTTACCTAGTGACGCGTATCAGCAAATTAAGGTAAGTTTTATTATTTTAGATCTATTTAAGTCTTCTTATTCTACATCAAGCTTAGAGGGACACTTCCTAGAGCTCTAGAAGTTTTAGCAACATTGTGGTTTTCAGCATCTCAGTTTAAAGGGGAATTGTGCTTTTATAAAACCTTATCCTGTGGTATAAATTAAATGTCACACATATCACACTAATCTTTCTAGGAGAGAGGGAGATGAAAAAAGATGCTCCCGTCCCCCTAAAAAAGCCAAACCAAAACCCATCCAACAGGTTAAACATTCTAATGTATAGGTGCTGTACTACTTACATGGGGCACAAAAATGATTAGATTCCTGAAATTTGTGTTCTCCAGAAACATTTCACAAGTATCTGGTTCACAGTGAGAAGCAGTCAGTGAGCTGAGAGGCTGAAGCCTGGGCTACCTGGGTTGTGTTCTCTGGGGGGCCTCTGAAGGCAGCCATGGCACTGGGCAGAGCTGAGGAGGGGCAAGTGTGTTAGCAGAGTAGCCCCTCCAAAGCGCTGAGCATTCATGACAGTAGGTTACTTCCTTATCCCGGGCAGTGCCATCTGAAGCTCCTCTTCCCCTCTCTCCTCAAGTGTCCTTACCCAGTGGGTGGGTGCTGGCTCACAGTGGTGATGGTACTCAGATGTGTTGTTGGATCAGATAGGGGGGACTGCACTCTGACCTGCAGCCCCTCTCTTTCACAAAGTGTGCAGAGGCCCAGACTCTGTAGCTGGGAGTGCCGTGTATCTTGCACATTGCAGGGATCCTTTGCTGTTTCGCTTCTGTGTTTGGTTCTCGCATTGTGCTGGTGCGTAGGGCTGGGCTTGAGGTGCAGCTGAGCATTGGAGTGCAGCTACCTGGTCTTTGATCTGAGCTTCCCAAAGACACACCAGGTATCCACAGCAGCCTCCTCTCATGCTTCTGGCAGCCATTTCAAATGCTGAGGGTTTCTTTGATGCTGCGTGAGCGGTGAGCTGGCATCCCATTGCCATTCCTTGCTCCTGCTGTACTTCTTGTGGCTCTTGGGATTAGCTACAGGTGTTCTGCTGCACTTCTGAGAGCACTTCACATGCCAGCTTTCTCCTCCTCCTCCTGAGCAAATTAGTCCTCTTGATAGAGTATCAGAGCCTGAGTTCAGTGATCTTTATGGTGTGATGCAGGGTCAATTTATTTTATTCACTGTTGATCATCTAGGTTTTTTTTGCTTTGTTGGCTTTAATTTTTATTTTTTTTCAAAATGGTGTCTGTGTCTTTGTAGTTGCTAAGACTCAGCTGTTAGTTGCTAAGACTCAGCTGTGTTAACAGCAGTCACTACTTAACAGGAGGAAATAAGATCCTATTTGTATTTTTCTGAAGTATTCTAGCCAGACTACAGTGTTTTCTATTAAGAATTGTACATGTATGTTTGTTTTTTTTAAAATTACTTCAGTGAGAAATGGGGACAAAACCAAAAGGATTTGGAAAAATTAACTATAAACAGACCAGTGAACATGAACTGTCTTCCTACCATTAAGACACATGCATCAGTCTGTTTATGGCACATTTTATTGAAGGCAAAGGATTTAAGAAAGGAAACTGTTTTGCAGTCCCTGAGGTGAGACTGACTAAGACAGTTTATAAATTTGCATTCTCTCAAGGTTCGCTGTCCTTTTTAGTTGTTTTGTCTTTGTTTTTGCTGTGCTGTCTGTACCTGCGCTGTGTTTGGTTTCTGATGAGATTTTAGCAGTGGTCCTCATGACTCCTGTTTTGCCAGCACTTTGGTGCTGGAAACCTTGACTGTTAGATAATACCTTTGATTAATTTCTCAGGATACCTTAACTGTAATGATTTTTTTCTGTTCTGTCACTCACCACACACACACTGTATCCCCTTGTCTCACTCCAGAGTTGCTGTTTTATGTCTGATGACCCAATGCTGCTAGAAATGAGCTTAATGGTAAGAATGGAAAATGCCCAGCAAGATTTTGCGGAGCACAGACAATACTTGCTGGAGAATCTTTTTGTAGTTTATGTAGCAATGGAAAAAACAAAGACCTCAGGTAAGTCCTAAATATGCTTGTTAATTGTAATGCAGCTTGGTTTTATACATAAGTTGTAATTTATTGTGTTAAATTGAATCCAATTCAGCCACAGCTTAAGTTCGTGAGTAAGGGGAACCAACTCAGTTCAGTTTAATACAGGTTGTCAGAGAATTTGTGTAGGGCAGAGTTACTGTAAGTGCCACTCTCTTCATAAAGGTAATGATAGTAAAGTTGTAAACTACATCTGTTTCATTCTTCTGCTTAAATAGTATGGGAAGATGACGTGGACCTTCGATTTCTGCAATGGCATTTCTGATTTCCCATTAATTATATCGACCATAATGGGTCTGTGAGGGCAGAATGCTTTATGCGCTACTGGGGATAGTGGCCATTGTGGAAAGTCGGGTAATGAGGTAATACAGATGTGTGCATCATTTGTTCTCCTAAGCTAGAATTCCACAGGCAAAACAATCAACTCCTTGCAGTTTCTTTATGCAGCAAATCTGCTAAATCCAGGGGATTTGAAACTATTTATAGAGTTTTACATTCTGTTGAATAGGGTTTTTTTAGGCATTTCTGCTGGTTTTACTTTCTGATTGAAGAAGGAACTGCTTAAGAATCCAGATTAAAATAATATTTTTTGGCATACTTCTAAAGTAAGAATATGATCTTTTTGTCTTTTGAGAAGTACCGTTCAAAATCTAGTCACAAAACAATATATACAACAGACTGTGCCTGTTCTGTGATGTGATATTTCACAGAGCTGAAACTGAAATACGCTCTGTAAGCCTAATTTCCCTGCCAGTGAGATGCCAGTGTTTTGTTATGTTGAGTTGTAGATATACATCTCTTCTGAAGCTGGTAGGAAATGGTTCACATCTGTTGTGTCAAGGGTGCTCGCTGTTAACATTTGCAGTTGTTAAAGTACTGGAAGTATGATTTTAGGGCTGTTTTCTCTTAAATATAATGCAATTATAAGTCCTCGCTGTGTTAGAGATTGATCATACAAGCCCTTTGGACTTGCTGTTGGTGGGACAATCCATGTCTTGCTCCATCAGTACCAGTAGTGGCCTTACCATATCAAACAGCAATGCTCGATTGCTTTCCATTTGTATAATGAAATGAGAAATGTTGTCTTAAGGGAAAGTCTCACTAAGAGGAATATGGTGCTGTGTTAATCTGTGTGCAACACATGCTAGCACGTAGAATGGGACAGCAGGTAGGCAGGGTCTGTGCAGGGGAGCTAGCCATCTGGAAAGGTTGAAGCTTTAAACAGCTGTGGATACGTGGAGCATCTGCTCACCCATAATCAACATTTTGAGCCCTCTTTTGGAAGCTGGCACCTGTAGTCTTGCTTTCAAGCAGATGAGCAAAGCACACATGCTATTAGAAATTGTTAGTGGTCAACTGGGAGAATGTCCTTTTATGTCAGTCTGCATATACTGGTGTAATTCAAGTATAAGTAAGGGCAAGAACTCAAGTTGTCTTCCTTATGCAAGTGTCATGACCACTGTGGTATAATAGCCATTTCTTGTTCTGTCCTGCTGCTCTTCTTTTGGTCCTCTACATCTTTGTAGTGTCCTGTGGATGGGATCATAGCTCTGCCAGTGGTGAAGGGTGGTTAACTGATACAGCATTGCCACCTTATTGGCAGGTGAAAGCTGAGTTGTATACATGTCTCCTGTTGCTTTTGGCAATAATTTACTACCCCACCATTTGATAGGTCCATTCCAGTTTGCTACCCTGCCAGTTGATAGGACCACTCCTGTTTTGAGCCCAAAGCACTGAATTCAGCTTCACATTGTCTTCTCCTCCTCTTCAAAGCAGGCAAGCCAGGATCTTGTGTAGCTGTGTATGATGTGGAACAGTTTTTACTGGACTCTCGGGAGCTGTTGATAGTCTGGCCCTTGGAAAGTTACTTCAGCATCAGCCATCCTTCTTTTCCTTCAGCTGTACCTCCTGTCTCCCTGCCTGTAGGAAAGGGGGGAGTTGTGCTTCATGTTGGATTTAGGGACAATGAAGGAAGATTCCCTTTTGATGCTTTGTGGCCAAAGATCTTGAGTGCATTTTTACTCCTCTATCAAAAGTTTGTCAGCTCAAAATGTGAATAGTTTCTCCTTTTTACAAGGGTAGCTGTCACACAAAGATTTTTAAATTTAAATTGAGATTGCTTCTCATATGAGTGTCTGACAGAACAAGAGTGCTCCCATTCTTTGTGAACTTATCTTGGTGCTCTTTTCTTTTGGACAGGTCACTCCTCAGTCGATGTGCATATCATGCATTCTGGAAACAGCCTTGTGCATATACAGGTAATTGTGGGCTTTAGGAAGAAATAATTTAGGATGTTGAATTTGATCGGGGAATTAATTAACCCACTGGCTTTCTCTAATAGCAGATTGATTTTGCTGGTGGCAAATGTCACACTTCTACATTTTTGAAATGTGCCCAAATGTCTAATAGATCCTTGAGATGATGAGTTACAGTTCAGTGATGGATTTTTTTTTTAGACATAAGAGCTGTTAGCTTGAACAAAAATCCATGTCTTGATTTGGAAGATGTGAGAAAATGTCAGATGGTGGTTTGCAAATTTGACAAGAAGGTAGACTAATGCAAGAGCTGCAATAATAATGGTAATACTGCTACAAAGATTGTTGTGTCTTGTCTTTATGCAGGAAATACGGCAGTTGTCACACAAAGACACATCACCTGTGGAGTTTGAGCCAGTACTGCTATCTTCATCATCTACTAACTTTACAAAAGTTGCTTCTATTTCTTGTAAAGGTACGGGATGCATATATTTAGAGATAATATGATTTGATAATAAAAGAGTAGCTCTTTTCAGCATAGACCTGGAAAGATCTCAAATTCAGCTTGTCTGGACTTTATTGAGGGTGAATTCTTTCTGCTGATTTTTTCCACCATTTTTGTGTATATATGCTGATTGAAGGCTCTAAGCTATACATATTTCAAAAAGGGGAAGAAAACATTTCCTAAAATGTTAGCTGATTTTACAATAAGTGTAATTATTGAACACGCTTTTTCAGCATCTTTTTATAATTTGTGGGTTTTTTTTCTGTTGCAAATACAATTTCTAAAAGTCTATTATGCTTGGGTGGCTGTTTTCTATGACGTATCTTGGCAGGATTGTTGAAGAGGCTTGCCCAGGACCAGACATGTTTGTGGAAGAGCAGAGATTGATGTTTAAGCCTTCCCAACTCCAGCCTGTTTCCTATTCTGACCGCTAGACTGCAGTGTATAGACTTTTAAACATTTATAAAACAGACTGCTTTCATAATGACATTGGGACATGTTTTTCCTAGTGAAAAAGGGAAAGTAGGAAGAAAGAAGCAGCTGTTAAGTGATTGTTTTTTTCAGAGCAGTTTTTCAGTTATTGGAAGGAAACAGTGTACACTGATCAGTAAGAATGCTGTGCCAATGACACATGGTTAAAATTGGTCGGGTTGCTCTTCACAGCCATGTTGTTTGTGTGTTTTTGAAGATGTTTAGCATTCATAAATTCTTCTTAAAGCGAGACTTGAGTGATTAGATGCTTTGCTCACCTGTGTGAGTACTGGACCAGCAAATGTTCCCCTTTGTAGTGTTTTTGCAAATCTTCACATGAAAATCATTGTGTATATGCTTTCGTTCTGGCTGATGAGTTCTTTGTGTCTGCTCTTTGCCCAGCTGCATCCTGTGACAGTGAAAGTCCTTATTCTGACAATAAGAAGAAAAATCTGTTGGAAGGCACTACAACACTAAAAGCCTGTCTTTCCTGTCCTGTGATGGAAGGGTAGGTTGGCAGTGGATTTTTGTTCGTTTCCTAACATTCACTGAAACAATAAGAATAATATTGTACCCTACTTTTAAGAGATGAAGTTAGCTTGCTTTGTCACTGAATGATTCCAAGGTCAGTGAAGAGGCTTCTTCCCATTGTTGCTTTGTTGTTTGCCAAAACAGACCTGTTTCAAGCAATAGTTCTGTATTTTATCCCAAGAATTATTTCAGGAGCCAGTAAAAGAATTAGCAACTCATATTCATATAAATGCTGCTTAGTCTGTGATAAAATTTCCAGCATCCTCGTTAATCCAATGCAGAAGCTGGATAGTTTTAGAAAAAATGTGAAGTCTTTTCTTTCTTCAGTCATCTTTTGCCAGTTCATCCAAACTGTGTCACAAAGCATTAGGCAATGTTGTACTATAGCAAAACAAGAGCGTAGAGTTTTGCCTACCTCTTTCGCATGGTTCTTGTCAATTTTTACTCTAATAGGGAATTACTCCAAAGGAAATAATTTTGTTCTTCTCCTTAAAACCTTAAAAGAATGCAAGAATACTAAAGTATCTTCTCAATTTTGTTCTTCTCCTTAAAACCTTAAGAGAATGCAAGAATACTAAAGTATCTTTTGTATGGACCACTTACGTGTGGTCAAGGACAATTTAGAATATATTTATTTTTCTTCTGTATTTACTTACAGGTATTTTGATGTAGATCCTTCTGCAGCATCATTTCATATAGAGCCACATCTTAATACTTCAGGATTTTGGTCCATATGGTTTACAAATAATTTTTACTTCAGCATTGAATTGAATGAAGTCTTCATAGCCAGAGAAACAAAGAACATTGTAAAGGTAAGTTTTATTTCTGCTTCATGCAGTGTTTTGTCTTTGATTTAAGGATATGGACCTTTAACATACAAAATAGATTATTTGAAGAACTCAGTGTGCTTAGAGGTGGTTGGAAACAGTTCAAAACAAAGGTACATGTACATTTGTAACTGTTAGGTCCTGAAGAGCTTGCTGTCTCAATAGGTGTTATTCATTGTCCAGCTTAGTTTCATATTGTTTTACTAGCAACTGTTCTTTCATTTGAGTTGCAGCTGTAGATGCATCAAATTATGGACCATTGCTCTGCTCTCAGAATTGTTGCATGCGTGTTTGTGCTCTGTAGGAGTCAGCATTTCTTCATAGGCCATAGTGGAAGTCTTTAGTGCATAGGTGAGCTTTGAAGTTGAGAAGGCAAAGCCAATAATTTACTCACACAATTGCCTGATTCAAATCAGAAAATCTGGTTTATGAATAAGCACATGATGCAAGCATCTAAACGGCTTTTTGTATTTAGGTAGGAGATTGACATATGTGCACATAACTGATCAGTTATGGCCTTATATGTGCATGTAGTAACTGCAAAAACATGAAGGAAGAAAAAGTTTATGTTCTTCAAGGTACTGCTTGCACCAAAAATGCTGTACCAATTTTAATTCAGTTGTTTGATTCTTTCTAGATTCTGAACTTTGCTGAACCTCTGACTCTACCTCCAGGCTGCTGGAATGTATTTTCTTTGAAGCTCAGTGTGAAAGACACTGTAATGAATGTGCTCTCTAGTATTTTTTTGGTCACAAATGTGGGAGTGATGTTTGAAATACCTCTGCAGATATATTCGACTGTGTCCAAGGTATTGAATTCAGTTGTGTTGAATTATTATTATGTACTGCAAACCTGACTGCAGCAGTCTCTCTCTTAGGCCTGATATCTGTCCCTTAATCCTGAAAGGAAAGCTCAGTACTAGTTCTGGAGCTTGAGAAATTAAGCCCCCAGAGAAAACAGCGATGGAATTGCAGTTCTGTAGGCAACCTTAATTCTCTTACTTTACTCATTGAAATTATGCACCAAGAGACTGAAATTTTTTCGATTGTTTTGTCATATGGTCAGTTGTGGTTTGTTTTTCCAGCAGGGAGATCTTCATTTTGAAGCAATCGCCCACTGTGATATTCAGTGCTACTTGGGAAAGTCTGATTCAGGTAGGCTCGAATTAGGCTTTTTTTGGCATCTGACAGTAGTTTTATTGTAGAAAATTCATTTTATGTAGCAGGACTGTAATGAGTATATTGAGATTGTTCATTTAGTTTTATGTTTTTTTAAAAACATCCACTTTTCTGGGAGCACATAAGTGACTGTAACTTGTACTGAGTACACTGTGTGATATTTCAGACCTCTAAGTCTGCAGGACGTGCTAAGCTATTGTTCTGCCTTGAAACCTTTCTTTTGGACTAAATGTAGAAGACTCTCCTATAAATTCTCTTTCGTGATGTGCTGCCCTTTTTGTTCTTCGTATGCACGTTCTCCAGAGGTGTTGAGGTAGAATAGTAAAGCTGTCCACTAGGTCAAAGTGATTAGAAAATGTGCATAACCTAGGTCCGGATCGTGGGAATTCTTTAATGAAAACCAAAAAAACCCCAAATGTTGACCAATATCTTGCCTGTAGCCAGAGTTAAATTTGAAGGCCTTCTCTTTATCTCTTTCTCAGAAATTTCATAGTTTTTTTTAAAAGACCATTTATCAGGCTTATAAACAGCATCCTTAACACTGTATCATGCAAAAGAGACAGAACGGGGAGTCTCATATTTTCTGGAACTGAAGAATCTATCTCCAGATGCTGTAATGCTGGGAGCTGTTTTAAGTACCTGGCTGGCATTTACCAAAATACAGTGTTAGATATTTACATGGGCATGATACTTACTAAAGTATGTTCAGTCTGATGAAAGCAGATTCAGAATAGTGATTTTTAATCTCTGCTCAGTAAGGAGCTACAGAAGGCAGCTGGGTACTGTGGGTCACCAAATGTTAAAGGGAGTGCTCTCCTGAATATTTTCAAGATGGTGTTTCCTAAAATGTATTTTCCTATGATATGAAGATAGGAAGAAGGCAGTAGTAATCAGTCAAATGTAAAAAGAAGAATTGAGATGGCATACAGAAACATGTGGCTTGAAGAACCACTGATACACATGCAGTCTTAGGTACAGATCTTAGAAGCAGGAGTTTGCTTTTTTGTATTTTTTAAAAATCTGAAGAAAGGAATATGGCTGATATAAGTGAATCCTTATTGCTTGCTTTCTTTCCATTCTAATAATACACATAATCAGATATTTACATACAAGTATTCTGCCTTGTAGTTAGGATACTGATATTAGTTAAATAGAAAAGTGTAATGCACAAGCCTGAACATATAGACCTAAAGAACTTGTAGCTGGATTATTTCAGTCATCATCAATCTCAGTTGGTTGCTTTAAACACTAAGGATTGTAAGATAAAGTACATGCACGTTTAAAATAAGCCTTTTTTTTCTTTCAAAAGAAATTTGCTTTTCTGACTTCTTTCTGCTATGTGAAAGTGCCTGATCCAATGTGAGTCTAGCCTTCTAAAAGACATTGATCTTTAGACTGATGTAAAGCCTTGCAATTTGAGAATTTGAGAAAATTATCAGCACCTAGAAAAGAGAAGCTAAAAGGAGAACACCATTTCTGCCAAACTGTGGGATTTGTTTTGCTCCCTGCTGTAATTTTGTACCACTATGTGTTACATTATCTTGATACTTCACTGGCAGCAGTGAAGGGTTCTGTGTAGACAGCTGGTAACATTGGCATCCATTAGAAGCAGCAGCAGTAAAAAGGGCTTACTAGAGAGCATAGAAAGGCTGTGCAGTACCCATACTCTTGTTTGCATGTACAAGTACTGTGTTTTTGCAGATGTATTTCTTTAAGGAAATCTGATATGGACAATGATATGTATACCCTCACATATGCTTGCTTTGAAGGGGAGGAGTGGGTTGCCTTTTTTATTTTTGTGTCAAGACCCTTTGCAGATACTGATTACTCGTGTTCAGAAGTAGATTGGTGGAAAGAGCAAATACTATCTTTGTAAAATATGAAAAATCTATTATCGTTTTAGCAAATCTGCTCTGGCAGAAGAGTCTCTCTCTGGACCATTCTGCCTGGGATGTGGATTCTGAGCTCGCAAGTGAACTTTATGAAAGATGGCAAAAAATAAGACGTGGGGAAGCTTGCAGGTCAGTACAGAGTCTGTTGAGGTTCTTAATTCAAGCCAGTACAGTGGTGTAAGAAAGAATATTTCTGTTCTGAAGTATTCTTAATTAGAACAAAGCATTCTGGACCTTCCTAGACTTAAGTTAGTTATCTTGAATCACCTGGAGTTTCAGAGCACCACAGATACCCCCAGCTTTCATTTCAAAGCACTGCCAGCCATAAGTAAGTTTTTCAGATGCCTGAACTTTAAAATGCCAATGATGTTCTGACTACAGTAACCTCACCATGGCTACTTAGCATGAAAGCAGTCAAAGCATGTTTTACCAGATGATTTATGTAGTTGCATGGATCCTTCATCAACAGGTTGCAAAGCAGTCTTTTCAGTATTTAGAGTCTTTAAATAGCTTCCAGGGTTTTTAGTCCCTAATAGATTTAGGCCTAATAGATTTGGGAAGGAAGCAGTCACTGAGACTGAGCAATTCTTGTAGAGGTGATGCATCAGTAACATCAGCCCCTCTACAGAATAAAGAGGTAGAGCTTTGAAAACCACAGCTGTGTTCTAGGTTGAGAAGTAGAGACTGAAGGGATACACTTAAATTATGCAGGCTCTCTGCGACTAGGGTACAACTTTATGGGCTTTATTTTGTAAAAAATGTCTTCAAGGAAAGATTAGTTGATGTAATTATAAATCTTGGCAAATGTATCTTTTTTTTTTTTTTTTTTTTTTTTTTTTTTTTTTGGGGTCGTCGTTGTTCTTTCTTTGAAAGAAAATGAAAGAAAAAACTAACCAAGTTTTCTGCTCTTGCCAAAAAAGCAGGAGAAGTATTTTGGGATCGACTCGCTTTATTCAGCAGAAGAAGCCTGAAGAGGAATCCTTTGCCTTTTTCTTGCCACGGTTGACTACAGAGCCTGGCCTTACGCTCAACTTCAGTGCCACAGCCATTAAAAGTAGTATGGTGAGGATGGTTGTTGCTAGACTTTTTCTCAGTTGATGTATGTTTAGCCTGTTTAAATAACAAAGTGTGTGATTAGTATTTGGTGTTGCTTAGCATTTTCATACTGCTTGTAAATCAGCATTTTGATCTAATTTAAGACAATAGGCTTGTATCCCTTTTCTAGCTACCTAGTTGTAATATTTTAATAAAAGAAGAGGACTAAAGCAGTGTAGGTCTTGACCAACAATTGTTTGTGGTTGTTAAGCTTTCCTTGCATCATTTAATAAGTTACATGCTTGTGGTAAAATAATTGAACATGGGACTAGGGATAGGGTGTGCTGACATTAATGATGCATGTGGTGACAGGATGGCCTTCCTCATGCTGCTGCCTTGTGTAACAGGCATGTGTAAAACATTTATGAGAGATGCAGCATGTCGAGCAGTGCATCTTCCAGCCACACTGACAGTTCTTTCTCATTTGTCAGATTTAGGTCTCTGCTAACCTAGCCTAGGCCAGAACCCGTCATATGGAAATAGTTTTCATATGCACATATTGTGAATTATCTTAATATTCCATTTGTCCAATTTAATTGTTAGTCATTACAGTAATGTGTATAACCAGCTGGCACTCAGACTTCTGTAAGAAAGAGTGGCATCTCACTAACTTCACCTTCTCCTGTGAAAGAGCTCTGTTCACATCTGCCTGCATAAATCAAAATCCAAGTGAAAGGGTTGTTTGGGGAGTGGGGACAGTGTGTATTTTTGGACATGTGGTTCTTCATGCACTCTTAGCTGGTCTCACAAATTGTAACATTGTGGTGACATGTCCTGCTGTTCCATACTGTCTTGTGCACGTATGATTATACTGCATTAGACAGAAGCCAGGTCAAAGTCCCTTGAAAATGCAGATCATATTACCAGCACTGAATTATTTTACCATCCAGTTCTCAAATATGTAGTTTTTAACTTTTTCTTTTCCCCTCCAAATTATTTAGGTAAAATATTTCGTACTAAGAAACCCTTCATCCTTCCCAGTTACGTTGCAGCTTCTGCCTCTTTCTTACTACCCTGATCCCCAAGCTTCACTGAGTCTGCTGAACAAATGGTAATAACGATCTCAGGATACTGTTTTCCCTTATACAAGATCTGTTTGCTATGCCTTATGATTGTTGCTTATTGGTGTTTTTTTAATTTTTCAAAGTGAAACTTAGGTAGGAACAATGCATTTTGGAAGGCATAATTGTGTTCAGAGCAGCTCCCTGTATGGTGCATGACTTTGTAATGTACCTCGTCAATGATAAAGCACATACTGAGCATGTTTTAAGCAAGTTTGTGTCTGCCAGACCTAAACTATAGTTGGTCATCTTTTAGTGTGTGAGACTTACTGCAAGCTGCCCAGGTGAGCTGAACAGCTTGCAGAATTGGGAATGTGCAGCTCCCTGCAGTGCTAGTTAGGAACTGTGCAGAGTCTGTAGACTGAGCAGTGAGAAGAAGGTATCTGAACCTTCCCACCAGAAGTTTTCTTCTTAGCTTCTTGTTAAGTGATAACTCTAGTTGAAGAAGAAACAGGAACCAGGGAGAAGAATTCAGGTCCAGAGTCAGGAACCCCACTATAAATGTTTAGGGCCAGCTAAGTAAATGTTTCTGCACTGATTTGGACTTTTTGTTTTAGAACTGAGATGGTCTAATGAGAAATCTAGATAAGATAAGAACAATAAAGGAGTATGGTGAGGTGGGCTGAAGCTCATCAAAATAAACCCTGGCTGTCACACTTAACCTTGAGAAAATGGTGTAGTTGGTGATAGGACTGCTTGGTTAGAGCCAGTGGGATTACTCATGTGCTTAAGTGTAACTTGCTTATTTGGGGTCCAAATACCTGTGTAATTGCTTCCTTATCATCATTTCTTTACATAGGTATGTGTATGTGCATATATATGTGTGTATGTGTAAATATATATATATGCACATTAATAACTACATCTTTTTGTATACTAAATATGATTTCCACGTAGACTCTTTCTAGTGATTTGAAATTACATTTTCTCTGTATTTGCACACTTTTGTTTCTGCAGATCTTCTAGGTTTACCAAAAATCACATCCACTAACTGGTTCTTTTTAAGCTCATGTCATAGACAGTTGTGACAAGTGAGTTTTCAGTTCAGTGGCTGGAGTTCCATTGGTCCTCTAAAACTGAAATTTTGCCTGTTGGTTTTCTTATGTCAGTTTTTAATACCTTAATGTCAAATGCTTATAATTTATGCTCACGCTAGTCATCAAATGCTGTAAGTGAATTTGATTTGCAAGAGTATGTGATAGAAAATAGGAATTTGTCCCAAGCAAATCATTAGCAGAAAGGGGGATATTTAAGTAAATAAATGAGATTTGATAATGATTATTTCTTAACAGTTATATGGGCAGAAGAAGCTTTGGGGCATTTGTGTTTGTGTGACTTATAAATTATATTTCTCGGTCTTTTGCAATATTGTGCACTGACAGATCTGGAGTGCCCAGCCATTTGTCTGTGTTCCAAGTGTGTGGAATCCACATAAAACTGATTTGTAGTATATTCTGTTGCATTGCAGACCCACATTTCCACCCTATTTCACAGCTGCCAAAATGCAATTGTAAAAGTAGTCTTTATTTAAGAATCAATGCCAGCATGTAGAAATAAGTCAATGCAATTCTGACAGACTGGGTTTGAAGTACTTTATTGTTTTTCTTTGGTTTATATAGGTTCGGCATAAATGTGCAAGCTATTAATTTCACAACCACCGAATTCAGGCTAATGGATGAATGTTCTCACAGGGTAAGATGGCTAGTTTTGATAGAAATGGTCTGACATACTAGAAAAAGCTTTTTTCTAGCTATGCTCCTTCTAATTTGTTCCCAGGTGCTATTTAAAGTAGCTTCATAGTGTTTTCTTACCTTTCTGTTAGGCTTGTATCTTTGCAGTTATTTGTTTTTCAGAGTTTGACTCTGTTTTGAAAACAGCTACAAGGAGGGGGTGCATGCATGCCTGCATGTGTGTGTGTTTGTGTTGGAGAGGCCACCAATTGCACTCTGTGTTGGGACTTAACATCTAGCCCCAGGCTGACCATGAAGTGTTAGGCTTTTGAGTTGCTGTTGCCAAGGAGCTAGCTGATAATCTTGTCAGTAGAGGGAAATACTGTCCAGTAGTTGAAGGGAGGAGAAAGCCAGATCTCTGCATTTTAGTTTTGTGTCATTGCAACTCCCGGATTCCGGTTTAGAATGTCATGGTTCTCTCTGGTTCTTGTTTTCTAATTTTTGCATGAGTGTGATAACACTTGACTATGTCACACCAGTGCTGAGTTGTGGTTAAGCCCTGAGGTGTTGTGTCATGGCTAACAGAAACAGAGAAGATGCTGTGTCAGGGATATTGGCATATTCTGATGGCCAGAGTACCCAGAAATTTCTTCTTGGACTTCAGGCTTGGTCAAAAGTCTGGAATTGATGTATTTATCTTGCATTTTGGGCATGCTGCAGCCTCATCTTTAATGTTCTGTGTAGGACATTATGTTTCTGCACATATTCTCTAAGACCTTAACGAAAGATTTGTAAGTTATAAAAAGAAAAGTCGTTGCTACGCTAATCAAAGCTGCCCTTTCCTTTCTGGCAACAGTTGTAAGAGTTGTTATAAAAGAGAGGAGACAGCAGTTCAAAAATCCTAGCCTGTAGGCACACTCTGAAAAAGAAGGTGGTAGATGGATAGGACTGAGTTTCCACAGTCCCATACACCATACTTTTGACCAAATGGAAAAACAGTGGTAGATCACATCATTTTTATACTTTGTGCATTTTGTATTGCACATCAGTGTGTGCAATATATGTTTTTGTGAGATTTAAAGAGCTATGGGGGATTTGTATTGTTAGACAGGTATTCAGCACATATGAGACAGATCTTGGCTTGTTTACCAAATCACTAGTTGTTAGTATTTAAATTTTTGAGTTTGCCATCATTTACGTGGTCACCTTCTGTATAATGAATTGTTAGACCGACATTTGAGTGCGTCTCTTTGTAGCGAGTGACACGGTGAAGTTCGCAAATGTCATACGTGGCTTCCATTTAATAAATGCGGTTAAATGCAGGTTCTCAAAGTTTTTGAGTGTTATTTTTCATAAAGCAGACTAAGGGAAAAAACATTTTGAATTGGAAAAGATCAAAAGAGCTGTTAGGACAAGAGCCGTAAATTGCAAAATAACCAAACGAGCCATTTTTGGAATGTTTATGGTTGTTTTAACTGCTATAGCTATCCAATCACCCCTTTCTAAGAGGAGACTCCCAGTTCTGGAAGAGCAACTTTTAGGGTTATTTTCATTTTTTTAATAGTGAAAAGAAAAAGCAACAGTATCAAAAACAAACAAGCAAAAATTTACATTATTTCCAGACTTAGTAAACTTCTGGTAGTTCTGGTCTCCAATTAATGTAGTAGGGAATTCACTTTGGCTTCTTTCCAGTCACTCGAATGATCAGCATATTTGCCAACAGTCCCTTTCTCACTTAAATCAAGTTGTAAGTCATACATTGAGGGCATAATGGTTGCCACATTTCCCTGTGCAATCAGTACACTGTCAGTTCTCGTTGTGTTGTGAAGTGTTTCAGGATTCCTTGAATATGAAAGACACTATATAATTTCTTTTCCATCTGAGCAAATAAAAACTGTTTTAAAAAATGAAGTAATACATTCCTCATAATAAGTGCAGTAATATGAACTTTAGCTCAAATAAACAACCTTATCTGATGTTTTATGTTGTCAAAATGAAAGACTTTTGTATAACAAGTTAGCAGTAGCTGCACCTTGCCAAAAATATCTTATGTGGTGCTAAGTAAAGATATAGTGCTTTCTTTATTGACATCTTTAAACACACGTGTTTTCTGTGAATAAGAAATGCATTTTTGTTTAACAGAATGCACATCAAGAGGATCTCATCGGCAAGAAATGCAGTTCTGAGCTGCTTTGGTTAAGTTTACAGCCACTGGAAACCAGAAAAGTTGGAGTCATTTTTACACCGCTTGACTACAAAAGGGTAGCTTCCCTTATTTTAATCAGGTAAGCCAAGTTTCACTTGTGAGAATCAAATAACTCAGTGTAAGGATGAATTTGAAAAATCTTGGACCAATGACAAATGGTCAAAATTTGAAAGTCAGAATACCTCCAGTTCAACAACAGTTGCTTAAAGTGTGTGTGTGCCTTATGTCTCAGTCATTAAATAATGGTGCCTTTTTTTCTTGATACATGGTCAGTGGGTTATAAAATGCATGTGAATGTACTGAGGTAATTTTGAATTTAGAGAGAAACACATAGCGTGGCTTTCCTATTTTCAACTTGACTCCATAATGACACGATTTACATATCCAGTGAGTCTTATGTGCAGCCAAACATTTGTTATGTTTGTAGGAAAAGAGTTCATGGAAGAAGCAACCATTTTTACTAAATGGCACAGTTGTCATCCTGTGGCAGTGGTCACAAAGCTTGTTCCTTCGCTGTGTGAAATTCCCTGGTGACTGTTTTAGAGTGATGCTCTCTATTTAAGGGAAACCTGTCCAGGTGTAGCCACAGATTATTATACTGAAACACTGTTGTCTTGGTTTGGCACATAGAGAGCAAAGCCATGATTTTGCAGACTTCATTTGTATTTCAGTGGCTGATTGCTTGATTTTTATATTATGGCAGAAATAACTTAACCATTCTGGACGTGGTCAATGTAGAAGGCTTTGGAGCCAAAGAATTGCTTAAAGTAGGGGGAAGACTGCCTGGTGCAGGAGGATCTCTTCGATTCAAGGTGCCAGAAACTACACTAATGGACTGCAGACGACGTGAGTAAGAAGACACAGGTCTCTGGTTTTGTAGCTGGCTGAGTTACTCTGTAGTGGTACTGATATGGTACATTAATGTTAAGTGAATAGAACATTGAAAGCTGGAGAGCTTGGACATTAGAGATGTAGATTCTGATCTTTCAAAATGCAGGTTGAGAATAGTTACAAGTTCTAGAAATATACTGCTGCAAAACAGTCTGTATTAAATGTTGGTCACGTCTGTATTTTTTATTAGCTTTAAAGTAAAAATAGCTATTTATAAGCATAAGAAAATAATTTTTGTACACTGTAAAATAATTGCTTTCTTTTTTTCCTTTAAGAACTGAAAGACAGCAAGCAAATTCTATCCATTACGAAGAACTTCAAAGTAGAGAATATTGGGCCACTTCCTATAACAATTTCGTCGATGAAAATCAATGGTTACAGTTGCCAGGGATATGGATTTGAAGTGTTAGACTGTCATGAATTTTTCCTGGCGCAGAACTCATCACGAGAGATCAGCATTGTGTAAGCACTGACAAATTTGCTGACAAAATAACTTAAGTGGAAATTTGAAGTAATTAATTTCAGTAACAGACACTCCAATAGCATACCCACACACAAAATGTGATGAGCTTTGAACGTAAAGTTCATAAGCATTTCCCTAAGGGTAATCCTAACGGATAATATAGTAATGTTTCTTTGCATGACCCATTATTCTTAAAAAGCAGCATACGTGCTTTTATCTGTGCATTATGAAGTAATAAATTAAAGCAAAAAGTTGCCACAATAAAAGAATGAGAAATGCTTTGCCACTGGCTTCTTTTAAATTTGATTGTTATTCTCTAGCTTGTTCCAAGTAGCCTGACCACAATCTAGTCATGTTTTCCGAACATTGCACACAGTCTAAAGCTGATTCTTTTTTTAAATCCTCTTGAGTGAAAGATACCATGACTTAAGCATACGTGGAGTTAATGTTACTGTATTAAAGTAACTATGGTTTCCTATACAACAAGTATCACCTCTACTGATTGGAAAGTCTAGACCTATACTAGACTACATGGGTCTAGTAGTACACATGACAGTCAAATAGAATAATGACATGGGTCAGGGATGTAAGTGAAAGAAGAGACAAATCTGATGTTTTCTTCTGCTTTCCCCATCTTGGCAGCTTTGTACCATAGTAATTGACCTTTTCTGAAATAATGCTGCCTGTCTTTGACAGCTGTTCTTTTGCTAAAGAATGTTTTGGTTAACCTGAGTTGGTCATATGTGCCTCGACTTGAGAATAGCTAAACTAGTCACAGTAGTGAGTAATAAGAGTATTGTGAAGAGTCACAATAAAATCACATATTTTACCAATTGAAGATGGCCTTAAAGTCTTGACCTCTGTTAGGTGTTAATGCCACCTGCATAGTCTAAACAGATAATGGGCACTTATTTCGTTGTGGCTTTTTAATATTGTTAAACCAGGAATTATTTTGTATTTTTGGTATCAATGGGACTTCAGAAAACTAAATTCAGCCCAACAATGGAAAAATAACACCAGCTCTGACTGTTTTTCTTGACAGATTCACTCCTGACTTTACATCTTCGTGGGTAATTCGTGAGCTTACACTGGTGACTGCTGCTGATTTGGAGTTCCACTTCACACTCAATGTGACTCTTCCTCACCATCTGTTACCACTGTGTGCGGACGTGGTGCCAGGACCCAGCTGGGAAGAGTCCTTCTGGAGGCTCACTGTCCTCTTTGTAAGGTAATGTTTTCAGGTGTCCTGCACCAGTTTGAAAGGGATGCACCAGTGAAAGATCAGCAAGCCCTTTTAGATTAGATTTGCATTAGATTTTTTTGTGGTGATAGGGTTTAAATCTCCACTGCATCTTTCTCCTAAGAGTCCTGCCAGCTGGCTCTGACAGCTTAGGTGTGATACAGTAGCTAGTGATAGAGTTCTCAAGCATTTCTTGCTGCTCCTTCTGATAAACTGCCATGTTAAGGCTGCAGAAAAAAGGGGCTGGGATTACCCACACAGGAAGGCCCAGAAATGCTTACCTGAAGACTTACTTCGTGTCACAGTAGAGACATGTGTAACATACTTGTATCTGAATGTTATAAATAGAATTGAGTAGACTTGTAGATTAAATATTCCTGAAAAATTAATTTTACTTACAGTTTCTGACAACTACTTGAGGGTCTGCCTTTCCTTCTACATTTTCCTCCTGTCACATGTTAAAAAATACTTGTGTTTATTGTTAGCTTTTTCTAGGCACACTGCTAAACAGGTTACCCCAGAAATATGGCGCTTCATCACACCAAACCTGAATTCCTGCAGTCAGTACTAAGAAGCAGAGAGTGTGAATATCATGGTGATAACATCCGTGTTTATCGATGAATAGCTAACTGAGATCCTGGTGCATGGTGTGGTGCTGCTGGCATTGTCTTGACTTTGAAAACAGAGCACAAATGAAACAACAGCAGTGACCACATTACATGGTTCTGGATGCCACAGAAAGAGATGACAGGGATCTGAAAAATCAGAAATTTCTCATTCTTTTTTCCTGCTAACAAAATTTATACTGCATGACTGAGAAGGTGGTTTGATGAATTAGAAAGACTTTTCTGATCCATTTATATTTGGTGCAATTAATACACCAGGGAGAAAGAGGATATTTTGCACCTTCATTTTTAGTTCAGAAGTATGGTGGCGTTTGTAGCTGATTTCATGCCAGCATTTTCTCTAGAAAAAGAGACAGTATCAAATATCAGAACAATGACATGACTATCGTGAATGAATAGAACATACTCAGAAGACTGAAAGGTATCATACTAAGATATATTGCTTTAGGTTGTAGTGAGACTTCTAAATTATCTCCAAATCAAGGATTAGATTGTTTAGAATGAATTTTTTCTCTGTTAATTTGTTTTTGTTTGTAAAGCTCATGACTGTGTTATTTTATAGAGCTAATAACTAGTAAGGTCTATAAGGAAAAAAAGGAAAAGAAAAGAGTATTGCAACTATCATTTTTTAAAACTGTATTTTGAATTTTCTTGTCTGTCTTTTTACTTAGGATTTACTAACAAAATATTTTTAAAGTGCATCTTGTTAGAAGCTTTTAAACTCTTTCGCTGAATATTACTGAAAGTTGTAGGCAGCAGTATCTGTTGTTTTCTTTGGCAGTTTGTCCCTGCTCGGAGTGATTCTGATAGCCTTCCAGCAAGCCCAGTATATTCTAGCAGAGTTCATGAAATCAAGACAGAGGCCAAATCCTAGTTCTTCACCACAGCAGAACAGCAACTCTGTTGACGTAATCAGCTCTGATTCCTACAAGTAAAAATACTTCTTTCTTTTCTTCTTTTGTACCCTGTTTATTGTGGAATGGTGCTTTCTGCCTGCATGTATTTTGATGTTGCTATGGGCTGGTTTAGAGGTGTCAGTGTTTCAAGCAGCCCCTTTCAGAGAACTTTCATTGTTGTGGTATGCATTTATCTCTGCACAGGAGAAATAGAAGAATGCAAGGGTCTTGTATATTGCCAGTAGTACATAGGGTAAAAATTGTGTGATGGAAGTAAAGGATACACCATGTGTGGCAGCCATGGAAAGAATGGAAAATACATTGATGGTTCTCAAATCTGACCCTCTTGAGTGGTCCCTTAGGCACTTACTGAAGCATGTAAGTGCATTTGAAGTCTGAGCCTTGCTTAGCCCCCACTGAAATCAGACTGTGCTTAGCTGGTATGATAAGTTGGAGACCTAATGCAGTTTCATTGCTTGTGAATATGCCCCCCCTTCTTGTCTTACAAAAATATCTAATCAAACAATTATGATAGCTTTGTAAAGAAATATCCCAAATAACTTATTTTTTTTTCTAGGGGAAGCTGCAAGACATTTATGGATACCTATAGTTCCTCAGATAAAGGTAAAGGGAAGGGCTTCCTGTCTGTAGGCACTTCTTCCAGCCGAAGTCAGAATGCAGCAAAGAGAAGTCCTGCAACCTACAGCCACTCTCAGAAGAAACACAAATGTTCAGTTTACTACAGTAAGCAGAAACCAAACACAGCAGCTGGCAGTGCTGTTGCAGCTACTGATGAGAAACAGAATCAGATTGCAGAGAACCAAATCTCAGCACCAAAAGAGGACATTTGCACTGATGTTGTCAGTGAGAATTGGGTAACTCTGAAATATGCAAATGGCATAAACGTTAACAAAAATTTAACTCTTCCAGAAGACTTTCTGGGTAAAGAAGAAAGTACACTGAAAAATACAGTTCTCATTAAAAATACGTCTTCAGAGTGTGATCTGAAGGAAGATCTTCAAACATGTATGTTTCCTAAGGAAACTAACCTTAAAACTTCAGAAAATCTCATTGAGCTCAAAGAACAGGAGTTCTGTCCTGTGAAGGTGTCCAAGAAGCTACCTGAAAGTCACTTGTCCAGAAGTTCACCTCAACAACAGCCGGAACTGCAAGAAATTTCTAGGAAAGTTAATGGTAATTGTTTTTTGCAATTTCTCTCAGTCCAAATTATTAGGTGAAATCTTCTGTTGTGTTCACTGTGATCAGAATTTTGTCTTCTGTGAGGCACAAAGAGATGAGATATTTCCTACATGTTCACTGTGATTTTTTTTTTAACATTCCTAAGGAAGCAACTTGCATTAAAAGTTGTTTTACAAATCATAAATTTGCCTAAGTTTACAGATTTCAAGCTTGTGCTGTAGCATTTTAATGGTTAAAATAATCAATGTCAGAGACCTCATTATAGTACATAAATTGCCCCTGTCAGATACTCAGTTTGCAATTTTCAGGTCCACTGAAATACAATGCCTTATTTTAGAGTCACCAATCAAGCATGTTCAGAACTGGATATCCAAAACTCCTTCAATAAAACCACCTAAAATAGCATAAAAGTGGAATCAAACTATTGTGAACTTGTTTTGTAGGAATCTGCAGCTCAGTATTTCTTTTAGTAATTGCATAACTGTTCTTTTTATCTTGTTTTTGTTTTTTTTTTAAACTGTGGAACTAAGCTGCCTGGGAAGTCTTGCCTTTTAGCTTCACAATTCAAAATTTTAAGAGCGGCCTAAAAACATCTGGGGAAATCAAGAGGAGGGTAGGAGAATGTATCATCTGGAAGCTTGGCTTTATTGAGGCACTCAGCAATGTAGCTGAGTATTGAAAACTGGCATTTGCTGTAGCTGTGGCAGAGTTTACCTAGTGAGCCATCACAGAGGAATTTCAGGCCCTGCTGTCATGTGTAGTTGTTACCACGGGTGTGTTGCTTCCTGGTGAGATAGGGCAGGTACAAATGTGCAGTCCCAGGTGGAGGCAGGATAACTTCACTCATACTTACAAAGTACTTGGGCATTCTTCACGTGCTCCTAAATGGCAGTGTTGTTCATTCCTTACTTTGAATTAGATCAGGTGGGTGCAGGGTAGAATCAGTAATTATGTCTTAACTATATTTGCATGCACAGGAAAGTAACTTTGAGTGCAGGCTGTGGAATCATGGTTATAATTAAACCAGCTGGGAGATACTAGACTTATTGTCATTGACAAAAGTTCCATCTGGAGAGAGTGTTTCAGGAGTACTGACAGTTACCAGTTACTTGTATTCAGTGGTAAAGCACTAAAGGTTATGTCCCTTGTTGTATATTAACAGTTGTGGTTTTCTCCACAGTCAGGGATGTGAGTATTCCTATGTTTCAAGAAGTTTGGTGGGATAAATTGTTTGAAAAGTACCATGTTGCAGTGTTTGTATCTTGATTCTAGTTACAGACCTGGTTTAGTACAAACAAGGAATCTTCAATACCTCATGTTTGTATGCTGGAGAGCAGGAGTGTTCTTTAGAGCTCTGGCAGCCTTCCTTGCCTGGTGTTTCGTTCACATGGGCTTCTTTTGCAATCATGACTGCCTGCTCCAGAGGGGAGAGATTGGCTCACTCAGAGCTAGGACACTGTAGTTAGTTGGTAGGAAACTGCAAAAACTTTGGGTGTGCCATTCCCATTTGAGAAGATGAGGGCAGTTCAATAAGTGATGTCATTTCTCATGCAGAGCAGCCAGGAGTCTCAGTAGCAGTCACTGTGGATGTACTGCAGATACCTGAGATACCTGGGGCTGATCAGAGCTGAAGTTAATTCTGTCCTGTCCAACACTGGCAGGGCTCAGGCAGGGGACTGTGACTCAAGTGGGCAACACAGCTAGTTGTTGAGTCAGGCTGCTTCTTTCTCTCATCTTTTGGATTTTGTTACACCAAAATACTTCTTCCTCACAAGCCTCTCAAGAAAAGGAACTTCTAATGTGGAACTAAATGACCTAATGCAAGGATCACTTCCCTTTGTCTTCATAGTGGATGCAGAGGGCACTTTACAGGCATAAATCACCAAATAAAGGCTGTCCTTATTTTAATCAACCTATTCTTGCAAAGCCTTCTCCCCACTCAGCTGGGAGGTTTTTTTCTGTTTGTCTTTTTAGTCCAGTATTCTCTAGCTTCAAATTCTACCTTGTAGATTTATGGCTGAGACCCAAGTAGCTCAAATTGAGAGTAGATGAGGAGTTGGGTAGTTTGTGCATGTGCTGGGAATGGTGTGCTCATGAGCCAACACAAAGCTGCTTTTTGCAACTGCTGTAAGAAGTTTTACACAGCATTAGGTTTCAATTTCAATTTGATTTTCAGTGTCATCACCCTAGAGGTTAGTCTAGTGTTTTGGAAAGCAATACAAGTCTGTTTGTGAGGAGAGGTAGAAGATACTGTGGTTATGATTGGGACCCCATTCTCTTCCTAAGCAAGCTGTTGTTATTGTTTACTTTTAGGGAATAGCCAGCAAGTGCCTCTCAGGAATGAAACAGAAAACTCTGAGAATTTAAAAAAGCAGATCAACCTAAAGCCTTCCACAGAGAAAAAGATTAACAAAGGGCCTAAGGAAGAGACTCCATGCTGCGCAAAAGAGGAGATTACTTCTTCTGAGGTTTGTATTGTGATCTTCCTGCATTTCAGTTTTAAAATTATCTTTTTTGTTTATTTATATATATATACACACACATAGAGGTATGGAGGAGTATGTAAGGACTATTACATACAGTCACAGATCTGAAAGACTGTAAATCAGCTGAATAAGGAAGTGTGCAGATGAGCTGTCCCACATCCATTGCTCATTAATGCTGCTTTATAGAATGATGAACAGCTTGGGTAAAAATTAAAACAGCTCTTATATCGCAATATTGGCCATATCTTTGTTGCTGTCAGAGCAGGCACAAACACATTGGAATCTAATGCCAGCTGTCAGCCACACTAATGTGGGAGCATTCTCTGGAGCATACCAGCCTTCATTTGCACACTTGATCAGTGTGTAAATACAGGGCTTTGCATCAGAAATTTGCATTTGAGAATACAGCAGACAGAAATCCGTTATCATATTATGAAGCTGCTGAGAAGGATCATTCTTCACCCCTGGTTTCGGAGTATGATGAACACAGCAGACTGTACCTTTGTTGCAGGCAGCACAAAACATTTAAAGAACTTCAGAGTCACAGAATGGGTCAGTGGGTTATCTGGTCCAACCTCCCTGCTTAAGCAGGTTCATCCTAAAGCACATGGCACAGGATTGAATCCAGATGGTTCTTGAATACCTGCAGTGAGGGAAACTCAATGACCTCTCTGGGAAATCAGTCACTCTCAAAGAGATTTCTCCTCATATTCAGCTGGAACTTCTTGTGCGTCACTTTCTGCCTTTTGCCTCTTGTCTAATTGCTTGGCACCACTGAGAAGAGCCTGGCTGCATCCTCTGGGCACCCCTGCTTTAGATACTTGGATACATTAATGAGCTCCCGTCTCGGTTGTCTTCTTGAGGCTGAACAAGCCCAACTCCCTCAGCCTTTCCTTGTAAGAGAGATGCTCCAGTCCCTTAATCATCTTCGTTGCCTTCCGCTGGACCCACTCCAAGGAGCTCCATGTCGCTTTTGAACTGAAGAGCCCAGAACTGGACACAACATTCCAGGCCTCACCAGGGCTGAGTAGAGGGGAAGGTTCACTTCCCTCAGCCCTCTGGCAGTACTACTCCTAATGCATTCCAGGATTCTGTTGGTCTTCTTGGCCTCAAAGGCACAGTGTTGGCTCATGGACAGCTTGTTGTCTACCAGGAACCCCCAGGTCCTTCTCCGCAGAGCCACTTTGCAGTAGATCAGCACCCAACCTGTACTGGTACATGGAGTTATTCCTCCCCCAGTGCAGGACCCTGCATTTGCCCTTATTGAATTTCAGACAGTTCTTCTCTGCCCATCTCTCCAACCTGCCTCCGAAGGGCAGCATAGCACACTGGGGTAGCAGCAACTCTTCCCAGTTTTGTATCATCAGTGAACTTGCTGAGGAGGCACTCTATTCCCTCATCCAAGTCATTGAAGGACAAGTTAAACAATACTGGACCCAGTATAGATCCCTGGGGGACACCACCAGTGACAAACCTCCAGCTAAACTCTGTCCCAATCAGGTAATTAGTAAACCCAAGAATTTGTATTATGTTTGTATCCTGTCTACTGGATAGGAATCTCATGGTAAAAAGGTGTGAGGAGGAAGTGCTTACCATGCTTGGGGAATATGCATCAGAAAGACAAGGTTTAGTCTTGTTAGGTCTAGAAATTGGTACAAACTTCTTTCCATGTGTGGCTGATAGTGGTGAGTTTGTTTCTTGCATTTTTTGAAATGGCTGTTATTTGTTGGTTAACTTACTCCATTATTTCCTCAGTTGTAATTCAAATGAATGCTTTTCCCCACCCCCTTCAGCTGCTGAGGAAAGGGAGGATTTATTGCTGCTGAACTTGCACACAAACTGATCATAAATCTGGCAGATGTTTTTTGTTTTTAGCACATTGGAAATTTTATTGACTGCATTACTTTTTTTCCCTCCATTTTTTTATTTCCCTGGAAATCAGAGCTAGATGCGTTGAAGGGGAAAATGCTAAGTTTGGGAATTCAAAAATTTCTTTCATCATCTGTTGCTGTCTTGAAGGACAGAGTCTTGGAAAGACTGGTCAAATTGATGGTGCTGGAAAGAGGATGTGCTGTGGAAAGGCAGTAAATCATGAAGTAACTATGCATTTGGGTCAGGTCATTTAGCTAGTAAAATTCAATGGAGTTTGTTGACTGAGTTAACTTTATTTTATAATGTACATATTGTCTAAGCTCATGTTTGTACCTTTAGCAAGAAGATGCATATAGGAAGAAGAAACCTCAGGAGAAAAAGGAAGGAAATGCACCAAATACGAATTGGAATAGAAATAGAACATCTAGAAAAAATAAGAAGAAGAATGGTAATACATCTACAAGGTATGAATTGCCTCACTAAATTATGAAAAAAGTTGCTGCAATGTTTCTGCAGGTTTTGCAGAGTACATTAGGCAGGATTGCTTTATCTATTTAGGTAAACACACTTCAATCCTGGCCTGAGCCTTTATTTTTTACAAATGTGCAGTACTAAGCATCACCAGCCAAAAAAAAAAAAAAAAAAGATAAAGAAAAAAAAAAGTGAAAAAATTTCCATTTGTAAATCTGCATGTATATAGACACACTCCATTCTGCATAGCAGTGGTTGTTCTCTGTTACAGACTGGAATGTGCTGTCTCTGAAATTTGGATGGTTAGCTTCCTTTCCATTGTGTATTGTGTGGAGAAATTCCCTCTTCACTGAAAAAAGGAAAGCAAAATTGTTGAAGTGATTCCACCTTCAGGAGAATCATTTGCTATATCAAGTAACTAGAGGAATGTTGTTGTCTGGTAATTCTGGAAGAGAAACATATAGAAAAGAGACAGTGGCTTGCATTTTTGCCATAATGATGAAAAAGACTGGAACAGCACCAGGCTCTGAAGAATACTGAGAGCACTGTGGAAAGTTACTTATTTTTTCCCCTGAGGATTGTTTAAATTAATTTTAAAGGCAGTTATAAGTTACTTGTAATTATTTTTTAATGTATTTTAAATCTAAGTTATTTGGATTGTTAAAAAAAATCCTGGTTAAAAACTGCTGGTAGAACAGAAGCACTTCCAAAGAGAAAATCCTCCTCCTTCCTCTCCCCCAACCCTTTGAATTAAGGTCACAATCCTACAAAGTCTTCACAGACTTCATTTTTATTGCGAGTGGTCCTGTGAGGTCAGTGGACTTAACAAGGAGACTGTAAATGTGAAAGGGCTGTTAGAACTCATTATATTTAAATTTCTATTCATTGTGTGGGAAGTCAGCACATGTGTAAATCTTCACTGGATGCACACCTTTGTAGGTAGGAAGGATAGAAAAACAAGTGAAACATAGAAATTTAGTTTCTGTTTCTTGAACCAATTCAGTCATTTCAACTTTCTGAGTTAAGATGGAACCATTCCCTTTCTGTAGAAATTTGACAACTGGCTCTTACTCATATTCCCTTAATGCTCTCTGATTATGACAATGTATGCAGGTATTTCAGTTTTACTACTGAAAACTTAAGATTGCTTCAGATTATGAATTTATTCTAGTTATAATTATGCCAGTGAAATGAACACAGGGCACATTTTTCCATGTATCTAGAACTTCATACAGCACTAGACTGTGCTTATCGCTGTAACACCTGATTGCCTTCTGCAAGTGAAAGAATGGAGTTCAACATACACATGTCATTTTGCCTCACTCTCTGAGTAGTAGTAGTCTGTGTGGTGGGATATTGCATTTTGGGAAAGTATTTTTAGGTTTCTGTAAAGTTGGGGAGTACGACTCCCAAATGTATTCCTTGTCCTGCATCCTGCCTTGATAGCCATGTGAGTTAAGTGTTTAATGCCAGAAAAGAAAAAATGTAACTGAAATGTAAAATGGAAACATGTTTCTTTGGGTGTGGTTGTATTAGGGTCCCTGAACAGAGTGAGTTGAAGCATATGTGCAGTGAATTTGAAAGGCCGGATCTGAGAACGAATATTGGAATAAGAGCCTGGTGTCCTCAGAGTAACGTGGAAAATTGTAAAGCAGACCAAAAACCTGGGAGCTTGTCTATACAGGGAGAAACAGGTATGTAATCTCCATTGTCTTAAATGGGGGAAGAAGCACAATGTGTTTTTTGTGGTAGTAGAGATGTATTCCTTCCTTGAGAGACTTGTGCTTCTCTCCCTTTTGAACCCTGACATGAAGATCACAGTACTGTCATGATGCAGTTCCTGAAATAATACCTGGTCTCTTCTGAAGTGCTCTGCATGCTTTCTCCATAGTTGGTGGTGCAAATCAGGAGATTAATCAGTCTGAAGCTATAATCTGTCAGTTCTTGGTGATGGACTGACAGTCAGCTCGTGTTCAAATGAAAGCAGTATTAATTGAAGCAACTGTATTGCAAAGACCAGATATAGAGTAGGCAGGTCGTTTTTACAAAACACTGCTAGTTTGGGTATGTGCTTCCTGCCTGTTTTCCTTGACTTTTGGGAAGAGGAGAGCTGAAGGAAGATATCAATGTCTATGGGGTTGTCCTTTGCCTCTCTGATGAGATAATAAGAAAGGAGAATCTATCACTTAAGAATTCATTACTTGCAACATTTTGTCATTGTTTTTTGTATGCATGGTCCTACAGCCATGATATGTTTCATGCTTAAGGTATTAACTGTACAGTTCAAAGGACAGTATGAGCTTCCTCTTTCAAACTGTTGGCTCTAGCTGCACTGTATCCTCACTTGCATGTAAATTCATGTTTCAGATGACTTTTCACTGACAAGACTTTCTTAAATGTTTTGTTGCTTTTTTTGGTTGGGGTTGGGTTTTTTCCAACCTCTTTAGAAGGCTTTTATCAGCGGTCCAAAAAGAAGTGTTTGGAGAAGTTTTGTTCAGATTCAAGCTCGGATTGTGGAAGTTCATCAGGAAGTGTTCGTGCCAGTCGTGGGAGCTGGGGTAGCTGGAGCAGTACCAGCAGTTCGGACGGAGATAAAAAGCCCATCATTACTGCCAGGCATTTTCTTCCATCCAGTAAGTTTTGCGAATGGCACCTCTGGACAGTAGTGGGCAGAGTTTCAGCCTTCCTTCTGAATGGAAAGGATTACCACAGCATGGTAGCCTAACTTGCCTTTTATAGGGCACATCTCAGAAACACGAGGGAAGATTTAAAGAACTTTGTATTTGAGATGTACCATCACAAGTTTTGTGGACATGAAGATGACCTGTCAGGTTCCTCACTGAGGAATCTGCACAGTTAGTTTCCATGGAAAGATGGGAGAACTGAGAGTTAGAAGCCAACAGAATTTCTGCTTTTGAATTTATGTTTAATCACATTATTCTTTTTAAAATGTTATAGCTATTTAAGAAATGTACAAATGGGAATGTGTGAAAGCAGTTCAGATCTGAGGATGCTGGGATAGGATAGCTGTATACAAGGCACAAGTAGCCAGGAGACCTGAGCCACTTGACTAGTATGAGAAATGGGAGCTGTGGTTCATTACTGCAGTTTTTGAATACCTGAATAGCATTAAAATAGTTGAAAGCCTAAACCTTGTCATCATCATCCAGATTGATGCAGCACTAGAAGCAAATTTTAAAGAAAGTGCTGAAGCAAACCCAGCTTTGAGTACCTGAAAAAAGATTGTTTGAATAATTTAAAAATATGCAGGCACTGTGTGTTTGTGTGTGTATAAAACTTTACGTTACTAAATGATGTATTTGAACCTACAATCTAATAGATACCAAATTGTGTGTATATGACTTTTCTGTTTGTTCAAATTATAATGCCTCTTAAAAAAATAAAGGAAAATAAGTAATTTTAAATTCAAAATTAATTCCTAGTAACAAGGAACTGCTCCATTAAGAGTATGGTAATCAATTCTAAATCATAAAATGCATTTAAAAATTTGAAATTAAGGCGGTTAGTGATACTCCAGTCTAAGAGAAAACGCCATTGATGATTTTATTTGTGTGTATGTATGTTCTGTGAATACTTGTTTGTTTTAGGATCTTTGATTTTCACAGTCATTCTTTTCTTTAGGAGAGAATATTTCACAAAATGATTTTCCATCTGAAACTCCTATCACTTTAAATCTGTCTCATAACATCTGCAATACCAGGTAAAAAAATTTGAATCTACACCTGAAAGACATTAAAGAAACACCACCAACTTGAAATCTTGTCTCAGTTTGATAAATTACACCTACCTGTTATCTTGCCATCTTTATATTATCATCTGATTGTACTTAGTAGTTGGAAGAAGAATCTTCTTCAGTGTCTGAAAAGAAACATGCAAAATTGATTATTCTGCATAAATATGATAAATGCTTCTGAATGGAAAGTAAATGGAAATTGGTTTCCCCCTGTCATTTCTTCCACCTTCAAGCAATTTGCTACATTTCCATTTCTACTTTGTTATATTAAAGTAGTAATGATTTTTAAAAAATGGTGGGAGTGAGACTTTCAAGTTGATGCTATTCTTTTAATGGGAATAATGTTGTCCTAGGATATACAGCATGAAAATTGATTCTTCCCTCCCTCACATTCTTTTCTACCTCTTTACTCTAGTAGAGATAGCATCTACAATTTTTATTACTAAGAGTCCCCATTTCACTTCTCATTCATTACTCTCAGTTTTCACTAGGAGAAGTAATGTAATCCTTTTTCTTTGGGATTTTGGTGCTTGAAAATATTTCCATTCACATTGACTAGTTTCTGTGATGGGCTTTGATGAATATGAAATCAATGTTGTGTGTGTCTGTGTGTCTTCATGGACATAAAAGTAAACTTGCCTGAAAGCTGAAACATTATGAGAGGTCCTGCTATCTTCATGAACTATAGCTTGTTTTCCAGTTTTAGAGAGGAGCTGAGGAGCTGTTGAATCAATTTGCAATAGGTTGATACTTGGATAATAAAAGTGGGGTGATTAATGTGTATTAATTTTATTCATTTTGCATGTGTGATAAGTAGCTGGCTTTTAATTGGAAAAAAAACATTAAAATAATTGCACAGTGGAAATTCAAACATAAGAAAAGTAAGGACAGTGGGAAAGCAATAGCAGTCATGATGTTCATTGGAATAATTGGTTATGAAACATAGCAGTGTCTAGACTTAAGAAATTAAATTTTCTTTTCATTCAGCAGAGACATGAACAGCATCCCCCAATATCCTGAAACCTTATGTCCCAATTTCACTGACATAGCTGCAGATCCTGACAAAAATAAAGGTCAGTATTAACAACTGAAGCTGGGGTTTGCACACTTTGTCATGTAGTTTCAGTGATGTTGCTAACAGTTGTATGCACCAGCTTGATAGACATATTGTTACCAGAACTCGACTTCTAAACAAATTAGGTGCAAAGTTAGCAAATGAAGGCTTATAACCTTGACAATTTTTGCTGTATCTTCTCTGTGTGAAGGCAGCATTGAGCTTTCAACTCACGTTTTAGGCATTCTTTCTTTTTTTCATCTTCTTGCTTTGCACAGACTTATGTCCAACAGCAATGCAGTTGGGAGATAAGAGCACTGGTTGCTGGGTTAAAGTGAAGCTTAGCATCAGATCAAGCACAACCATTTTTCTCTCTGAATTTCCACAGCTGGGACTTGCTCTCTTCGAAAGCAATAATGCATATGGTTCAGTTGAGCTGTTAAAACTCTAGAGTTTTCATTGTATCTCAAAGGCAAGTAATATTAGACTTTTGAGTGGGATTCATAAAAGCATCACACTACATGGTGAGGTGGAGTTTGAAAGCTGGTTAGGACACATGGTTCTTCGGGCAGCAGCACTGCCTGCCCATGGCTGTTCCTTCTGCTATAGGCTTATCTTTTTTTAAAAATAGAAACTTTGAGATTTGTTTAAAGATGGGCATTCATCACCAAAAAAAAAATTGGCTAGTAACTCTGGATTTTTTTTCCTCAAGCATACAGTCCTTATTGTGGATCTGAGAATAAAGTGTCACTGTGATGAGTTTGCAGAGCCTCCTTGCTGTTGCTCTGCATTTCATTCCCCTTTTCTTTTTTAGGTCTTTACCCAACAGGAGACTTGTGGCCTGCCCAGCCAGTATGCATGACAAGCAGTTTGAACTACAACCTTGAGAATAATATACCATGCATGATCCAAGAAACCCCCTCTGTCCACAACAGGCAAGTTACATTTTATGTAAAAAAATATGGATAATGCTTTGTTCAGGTTTCTGTGATGCAGAGGAGTGTACTTGACTTTTAGTATTTGTAAGGCAGATGATAGGTAAAGTAAAATTTTTGCTGCCACTTCAATCCGAGTTCTAGTTGTTAGTGTTCTTTCATTAGTACATCACTATTAGTTTTGCTAAGACAAATTCACTGTTGTGCCTGTTCATATATAGATATTCTAGAACTTTCAAATTGAATTAAATACTTTTTGGAAACCTATTAATTCCTTCCAGTCCTTTTGTGTGGCCAGGCAGAGGACCTGGCTTTTAAATTTGGTGCCTTCTTGCTAAATACATAGCTTCTGTATATCATGGGGTATGTTATGCAGTGTGTACTTGTGTTAAATGGCATGAACAGACATTGTTATAAAAAGACAAATATTCCAGTTTGAAGGTGGTTTAGGGATACAACTTGGTCTATTGCAGGCTCTGTATATATTTGAGTTGATCTTCCTGTAGGAATGAACTTGATTAATTCTTGTTCTTTACAGTCCTCACATAGCAAATTTTACTAATGAAAGACACACCACAATCTAGTGAGCAGAAATACTCTGCCACTACATAGCAGTGAAATACAGTCAGTTCTTCCAGACATATCCTTGGGGATTTCTGTGTTACTACTCTGTCATTTTGGATGACAGAGTAGTAACACAGAAATCCCCAAGTGATAGTCTTGGGATCCCAACCAGACTGCTAACCTCAATTCTGTCATGTCAACAGAGTGCAGCCCTAATGACTGGGGGCATTGGCTGCTGGTCTGTCTGACTCAGATGAAATATATGGGATTGATAGCAGATTCTGTATTATGTGATTTTGCTTTCATACACCCACCTGGATTTGAACTTGAGATGCAAAAATACTTATAATCGTTTATTCATATTCAGTAGTGATTACTTACAATAGCTTCTGAGCTGAAAAGTAGAACTGAATTAGTGCAGCTTCACATGAAATCCTTTTACATACCTACCTTGTCCAGACTTGATCCAGACTTGGACTTCTTCAGACTTTCTGCATAGCAGGGCCTGTTTCACTACTGACGTATCTTCAGGAATTGCTTTTGAAAAATCTTCTTGACATTCTGACGTGATTTTAATTAAAAGAAGTGTAATCACTACAAATTAATGTGCAATTTAGAAAACATATTGTTTAACAGGACTTTTAATGCGTGTGGTACGGGAAATGTAAATCTCCATTTTAATTGTAATTCTCAAGCATTCAAATGCTTGAGAAAGTGTTTTTTTTTCTACCTCAAATCACATTATCCATGATTGTGGGAAAGAAGTACAGGTTTTTTCTTTTTACTGGGGAAGAAGGCATCACAGTTAGGTATCACAGGACTCTGGTAGCTGTCATTACAAGTTGTTCATTCTCCCCGAGGAAAAAGAGCTCAGTGAGAGAGTTGCTGTGATTGTGTAGTGGTGCAGAGTAGATACTAGCAAAATTGACAAATGGAATGTGTAAAGCCTTATGATCAGTTACAGGCGCTTTGCATCCAACAGCTTTACATTAAATAAGTATTTCTAAATAATTTTCAGAAGCTCTGCAAATTGTTTCTGACAGCAAATTTTTCTTTTTGCTGGGACAGCTTCATTGACTGGAATGCAGCTTGTGACAGCCAGTTTTCCAACATGTATTGCCCACTAGAGATGAATGAATATGGTGCTTTCCCAGAAGGTAAGATGAAGTAAAGCTTATGAATTATCACAAAGTATGGTTATTTTCCTCTCACCTTTTATAGTAAGCTGAGCTTGTCTGTACACATCTGGACATTCATTGCTTAAAGGGACTTTAAGTTTTTCAGCTGAGTGGTCTGTAGTAATAAACAATGTCTGCATGTGGTGGATGAGAAGGCTGGTCTTCATATGGAGTTATTAAGCCTGAAAAGGCAGTATGCAGGACTGTGAGAGGGAATAGGGAGAAATGCTGATGACTACAGTATTAACACAAATCTTTTTGCACAGTTTTCTTTGTTTCCCCTCTGGCAGGCTTCTGCCTTCCAGTGTGTGAAACGCAAGGCCTCCTGTGGCCAATTACCTTTTCAGGCT
Organism: Acanthisitta chloris; assembly: GCF_000695815.1. Lineage (NCBI taxonomy): Eukaryota > Metazoa > Chordata > Aves > Passeriformes > Acanthisittidae > Acanthisitta > Acanthisitta chloris. The sequence goes on along the minus strand of NW_008687546.1, from coordinate 20,309 downwards.
AGAGTTTCTTGGCTTGGGAAGCACACTGGCAGCAATCTAGAATTCTTTCGCATTACCTACCTAAGCAATAATTAAAGGTCAGGCTACGGTATCGCAGACAGCACAGTGATCCCTTCGGTGCTTAGAGCTGAGACATGCTGGCAGGGAGGCTTGGGTAGGCTCTGCCATGCATGTTTTCCGGCTAATAAAGACTCAGTTCTCCAGTAGAGTGATTGCCAACTCTTTGTCTTGTCCTCCTGATAACAATTTGTTAGTGGGTCCCTAATACAAAATGATAATCCTGTTGACAGAAATTTATATGCTTTGCACTGTGCTACCCTGAAGGTGCCTGAAGTCACTGAAGGATTAGGTCAGTTCAGCCTGGCTCACTCTCCAGAAGATTCAACTTTCCTCTATAGAAATGTTAGTAGTGTTTATATTGCAAAAGCCTTATTTTGTCTTCCTGCTTTCATAAACTGCAGAAAATATGAACTACCCCAGTGGCTTCCCAGGTACTGCAGCAGTGCAGAATACAGCCTTCATTGACCAGAACTGTCCCTCCACCTGGAACGCCCCTCCCAACATGCCACCTGCTTGGGAGCCCACCAGTTATGTCAACTCCACAGTGAGTATTGTCACTGCAAAGCACTGCCTTCACATACTGCTTCAAAGCCTTCCTAGTACATTCCTGTCTTTTCCCTACCTGTTGCTTGCACATTCTTTATGAATTCTTCAAGTAGCCCAGTGTGTGCATTTAATGCTGGCATTGGTAGCCTGGCTTTTTCCCAGCTGTTCATCAAGGATGTGAGCAACCTCGTCTGTGAAATTATAAGACTGATCCTTTTGCCTGAAAATTGACTAAAATCGTCTTTCATATGGAAAACCACTTTGGACTTACCTAGTGTACTGAGACATTTTCCTATCAAAATCAAGGTGTCCAGTTGAGGGTAAAGCACAAAAAGTGCTGACAGCAAAACCCAAAGAGATTTGGAAATTGAAGAGCTGAATGGACAGCTGCTCTCAGTGACTTTGACAGGTTGTTTTTTTGCTAGGAAGTCCAAGTGATTTAAGCTGGATTTGTGCAGACTTCTGAATGCTGATTTTGACCTGTTATGCTCCAGACTAACCATATTTATGTCATCCCATAGTGTAATGTAGTGTCTGCAGTTCAAGGTGGTCTTTAATTGTAACCACCTTCCCTTCTACTCATATTTCAAAATCTTCTATTTTATAATTTTGATTTTTTTTCATTTACGCTAGGTTTATTTTTAATAAAACTAACCAAACTAACACTAAGCAAGAAATACTTTCAACTGTAAAAGTGAGAATTCTGCTGAGTTAAAAAGTGGCAAAACTGGTAGAAGACTTTTTCCTAAAATAAACATGCCTTTATTTAATATTTTATTCAGGGAATGCCAGGAAACACAGAAGGTAGAGATTGGAAAATACATTAGATAATTCAGTTCATTTCCCTGGCGAGCTTTTCTCCACAATGCATTTCAGTGTTTCATTCAGTTTTAAAAGTCCCAAGACTTCCATGACCTTCTCTGAGAGACTTCCCTGCAGACTAACACATCTTGCCCTCCAGGAGGTTCTTTATAAGCTTTCAGAATTTTCTAGCTAAATTCCCTAGTTCACAATTATAGTCTCTTTTTTCATACTGAATATCCCTTTCTGCTCCCAATGTGCATAGTCTGTCTGTACTGACACATACTTCAGCCTTTTTCTTGGCATTTCTAGGCATCCTTCTCTTTTAATTTGAACTCTCCAAACATGCATGGTGCTCTTCATGTGTCTTCCATTTCTTCCTTATTTTGCTTAACAGCGTGACCAGAACTGAGTAGTGTGTTCCTGTTACAGTAATATCTGTGCCATGCAGGAGGAGCTCATATGGCTTCATTTAGTGGAGGGCCTTTAAACACACACACTAATGCTGCTTTAATATTTTCAGCATCCATATTTCTTTGTAAACAAATGTGCAATTTTCTACCTGTGCATTTCCTAAGTTTTCTGTTTAAATGCTGCTTGCTTCCACTTAGTACCATGTTTCCAGGTTTTCTTTGGCAAATGGTCTGTTTTGAGTTTCCCATGATGGCTTTATCTTGCTCTACAGCCCTACCTCTCAAGCACCCGAAGCTTGTCTCCAATGTCTGGACTTTTTGGTTCCATCTGGGCACCTCAGAGTGATGTTTATGAAAGCTGCTGCCCTGTCAGTGCCACGACTCAGCATTCAACCCACGTGGAGAACCAGGCAGTTATGTGTAAGCAAGAATACTATCCGAGGTTTAACCCTTTCCGTGCCTACATGAACTTGGACATATGGACTACAGCAGCCAATCGAAATGCAAATTTCCCACTTTCAAGGGACTCGGGTTATTGTGGAAATGTGTGAAAGGAATTTGATTAAAAAATGTGAATAAAGATGCTTGCAATTTTGATTACTAGAGTAAGCTGGTTGCTGAATAGATTACAATGTTGGTGGATATTTTGGCACTTTTATATTGAAAATAAATTTTTTTTACTGAAGTCTGAGCATTCAGTGCATTTTGAAAAGCAGAACATACTCAGGATGCTGTTCTTATCAAGTGAAGGCTATAAATTTAAAATTCAATTTTTTTTTCAAGAATAAGGCCAGTTTTAGTTCTTAAAAGGTTCCATGAACCCATACTGCATGTGTTTCTTCTGAGGTTTACATTCTGTTGTATATACTAGGAGTGGTTTAGCATTTGTAGGTACAAGCTTACAACCATAAGTAATCACATCTGCACCAAACAGTAACATTGGGGACCTACCTGTTGATGCAGATCAGAGAATTTCCAGATGGTGCCACTTCTGCTGCTGACATAGTTGTTTGTGGGTGTAAACTACTGGCCATAGTAAAGAAGACTGAATTGTGTCTTGTTTATCTGGCTCCAGAATGCAGGCTGTCACTTGGACGATGTTGTGCTTGTGCGGTGTGGGTGAGTGGGCATTTCTTCCAGGAGCTTTTTTTGTGAGTGACTCCTGGCATTTTGTGCTTGTATTTTTAGCCTTTATGTTGCAATAGCATTTTTTGTGCATTTAATTGCACTGGTTTAAAATGCCAAAGCATGAACTGAAACAAATGTTTCTTTCAGAGCCCAGTTCACACCCCTTTCCAAAACAGAACAGCATTGTGTTGGCTCATGTTAGGAGACCGAATCTTTGTAGTGGGAAGGGCACCCAAGGAAGTGCTGCCACCAATGCCAGGTCTGAATCCATTGTACAAGCTGTCTCTGGTTACCCTTCCTGTAGAGCCTTTTCTTCTGGCGTGGCAGAGTGTCTGGGCATCAAAAAGAGGGGAAGGCATCTCTTAGATTCAGAGATGTCCTTGGCAAGGAGACTTGTTAAGCATGAAGAGAGTGAAGGCAGATTCAGTATCAGCCTTGTACAGCTGCTTGAAGTAGAGATGGCAGAACCAAAGCCTGCATTGTGGCTACAGGTGTTACGGTAAGTGGCAGTAGTTACAGGTAGCCACATGGGAGATTTAGGTTGAACATGAGGAAGAATGACTTCCCTTGAAGGGTCGTTCTGCAGGAGAACAGGTTGCCCCAAGGGGTGAACACTGCTTTGTGTTCATGACATGGCTGAAGCCACATGTGACCTGCTGTAGCAGTGGTGGCAGTCCTGCTCCTCATGGGAGGTCAGACTAGACACCACAAGGTCACTGTTTTGAGGATTCTGTGAGCTTGAACAAGTTCCTTACGTCTTGATCCTTAATTGTTTTCCTCTTGCCCTTTGCACACAGACTGACTGGAAGACAAGAAGCCATTTGACAAGATATCGAGGCTTTCACATTTGCTTTTATTCAAAGGCAGAGCAGAAAAGGCCCTGCAAAATAGCTGACAGCCTGCCTGCATGCAAGGCTACTCAGTAATCTGTGCTTCCAGACCAAAATTCTGGCCCTACTGGTCTCACCACATTGCTGAGCTATCGACCCAGTGCCTCTAACTTGCTGGTTCCATCCAGAAATGCCATGCCAGATCTTCAAATATTTCAGCAGAAACAGTGCATTTCCACAAAAAGGTGGTTTCAGTAAAACAGCAGTTCCTGCAAAGAAAGCTTTATTGAAAGATACCCTGCCAGCTTGTTTGGGTTAGCTCAGGAGGTAGCCACTGATTGGGATACTCAAAAGCTGCTACATTTACCTGCTTTAATTGCTTATGCAGAAGGTGCTCCTAAACATTCCTTTGGTTTCAATGTCAGAAAAATAGGATCATCACTGAATGCTTCTCCAAACTGTGGTGTTTTAATTGCTAGGAACTAGTGCCTGTGGTCTTCGGCTGCTTTCCATGTTGTGTCATGCTGGGCAGGAATCTCTTTGACTCTGGAGTTTAATCGTAATTGTTCGTGATTCTGAAGGAAAATTCGTATGTTCATATGAACTTTGATGCTCCTGAAATCAGTACTAAGCCATGAGAAGTAGTGATAACCACTGACATGCTTTCTGTGCACCTCTTGCCTATTATGGTAGGAGACTTCAGGAGGAATAGAGTGGGAGTAAAACAAAATAAATGCAAATTTGAAAAGTGATCCTTTGGTTTGAAATGCAATGAAGTTCTTTACTCCCTGGATAATGTTACTTGTTGTGTAGCATGCTCATTGGATTTTGGACATACAAAGGCACAGGAGAGAGGAGAGGACATGGAATGCTGGGCTTAGTTGACTTACTTAGCACATTCTGTTAATTCTGTTAAATGTTTCAAGGAGATCCTTGTTTTTTGTGCACTGAAGTGAAGCTTTTCTATAAGTTTCAGTAGGGAGATGCATTTCTGATATCTGCAGCAAACTGTAACAACAACAACAGAACCCTACAGAGTTCTGGTTGGCACCGAGTCCCTCATCTAAGTGTATGTTCTGGACAGAATAAATCACTGTAAAAGAGGGGGAAAAACATGCAATAAACCAAGCAAAGGCTCTGGAGAGTTCAGGGAGAGCAAAAAGAGATATAAATGTTTGGAAAAGACCTCTGTGAAAAAGTTTGTCAGAGTTGTTAAAAGTGCCAACAAAAGACAAGGGAAATGAGCCGCAAACAACTTGAGAAATACTACTAAGAAAGGCAACAGTCATCCCTTTAATCAAACCAGAATAGGTCAAGAAGCAATTCCCCTGGGAGCTGTGTAGTATTAGGCAAACTATTTCTTACAACTTTTCATAACAATAACTAAAGAATGTAACAACCTCATTAAGATTACCAGGAATAATTGCTGCCATCAGGAGACATCTGTAGCTTAATTAGCAATCCACTGAATGCAAGTGAATTTGGGCTTGGTTAAAAATCATTCCTCCTACACTAAGGGAGCTTAAGAAATAATTCCACTACAAATTTCTTCATACCAAAATGATTATAATTCTACTGGAGAGATTTCTGTAAAGACATCTTATTGTCATGGCAAAACTAATTCCTAATTTCTTGCCTTGTGCCAGGAGTTCTTTACAGCAGCACTGGGAGATTCACTGATTGCTCTGAAACTGGTGCCTTTTTTTTTTGAGAGGCTTCAGCAAATGTTGTTCTTGGTTAACCAGAGAAATTGCAAAGAGAAAACCAAAAATGCCAGGATAAAAGAGGAAAAGCTTGCACAGTTCACTGGTAGGTGTGGTGATGGAAACAGGAGGGTGTGGAATCGTGGGGGCAGTACCAAGTATTCAGCATTGATTTATGTCACAGTGTGAATGCTACATAGTCTCAGGACATTGAGTATTTTCCCAAGAAGAGAGCTGGAAGAAGTGACAGCCACCCTTGCTGCCTACTCCCAGCAGGTTTGTGGCTTTTTATATGTATATTGGGAACCAGGATTACCAAGTTGTTGCTGTCCTGGATTTTTACTGGATATATTGGCCTCATTGGTCCAGAATTTCCATTATGGGCCAGAGAATATCCCTGGCACATTTCTTGAAGGTTTCTAGGTACTATGAGAGGCAGCATTTGGACAAAGCCAGCATCCCAGTTCACCTGCCCTAGCATCACCAGGCTGCAGCAAGCCCCTCACAGCATTACAGTGTGAGAGGTACGGGAAGGGGAACCAGCCAATGCAGCTTCTCTGTAGGAGGGCACTGCTCTGCTGGGACCCTGGTTCTTGGTAAGTGGGGCTGGTACAGTGTTGAGCTTCTGCAGGAGGGGATTTGGACTGTCCAGCAGCCTGGCTGCCACTGGTCCAGCCTGGGAGCTGGGTTTGAACTCTTGGGGAGCAACAGACTTGGCTAGACCGAGCTGTGAGTATGGCCAGTGCGGTTCAAGGCACACAAAGGACAGTACGTGTCCCCGAAGGCAGGCTCAGGCTGGGGTCACCGTTACTGCCTGCACTTGCGAGTTTGTCGCGAGCATGGTAGCAGTTCGTGGATCTGTCCTACAGCTCCAAGGAGCAATGACCAGCAAGCAGCTTGCAGTGACAAATGAACCTGAAAGCTGATGGCAGCTGAGAGATCTGATTGCCAGGCAGTAAATTAGTTAATTGAAGGAAGCTGTTGACTATCTTAATCCTCTGAAGAGAGTGGAAGGGGAGGAAGCAAGGGAAGTGCTCACCACTTGCAGTGGGGCTGGCAGTGCCTTCAGCTCTACCACCCAACTTCTCTCTGCCTCGGGAGAAGTCCCAGTCATGTCTGGGAAGTCATGGCCTTCGCAGTACTACAGGTTCCTGCAGAGTGAGCAGCACCGTCCTGCTGGGTGAGCTCCTGGCTGATCTTTACAGCGGTAGGTTGGGCACTGCTCTCCAGCATTTGTTCTCTTCCACCTACAGGAAACAGTGTTTATTTTTCTTAGTCATTGAGTCACCTCCAACTGCTTTTGCCCTTTCTGCATACTTGCATTGCTTTTATCATTTTGTGGAAAAGGTGCCCAGTAGCACCTGCCTGTCACCATGGGTGTGTTTTACTTCTACCCTCGCCCCATCATGTTCACTCTCTCCAACCACTTCTATGGGGAAACTGGCTCAGGGCAGGGCTTGTTACATCCTCTTCTGCAACACCCTTGGGTGGGCTCAGAACTCACTGTCTCCTCAGGACTGCTGTGCTGCCACAGCCATCCCCTGGTCCCCGTGGCGATGCAACACTCACCCTGACTTTCTGTCAGCCTCTGCTTTCTGCCAGCCTCTGCTGGCAGAGGCTGCATCCCAGCTGGAGAAGGAGGTCCCTGGTGCTGGCTGGGGCAGTTGCCCAGTTACACACTGGAGGAGGCTCTGGTGGACAAGTCCCAGCAATGCAGCCCATCTTTGCAAGCTGAGGGACCTGGAGGAGTGGGAGACAGTGGGTGAGCTTTGGTCTGCCCCATCATGGGTAAGTGACAGAGCAGAGCAGGGGGAGGATTTGTTGTCCCAGCCCTACAAGGTGGTGTTCCAACTGAGGTCCTGGGGGCTTGCACTCACCTCTGCAGCTCATCGCTAAAGTGTGGATACAGGCACTCCCCTGCTGCTGAAACCTGAGTATTGCTGCACCTCTCTCCATCTCTGGAGTGGGTTTCCCTGTAAAATGTCTGTCCATGCCTGCTTAACAAAAATGCCTCCTTTGTCACTGTGGGCCACATACTGTGCAGCTCGCTTTTTTTGTAACCTTTGCTATATTTCATGCTGCTTTCTTCAGCAAAAACAGCAGCACAACCCCTCAAACCTTGTCTAACCCTGGGATTGCTCTGAAGGGTTTTTCCCCTGGTTTTCTGTGGGGGCTGTTTGAGGTTTCCATAGCCTTGTTCAGAGGCAGTGAAGATTCGGTGTTTCCACATGGCCCCATGCACCTCTCTGCAGTTTTTTTTGCTTGGAGGCTGCTAGCAACCTGCACTAGCAGGGACCACACTGGTCTGGAATGAGGGGCCTCCCTAGTGTACAAAACAGTGCCAAATGAGCTTCTCTAGCTGTTTTGGACCACTTCTCATCTCACATAAACTTCGTTATTTAATCACTGTCAGCTAAACTACCAGCAACCAGGCTTGGCTTGCAACTGAGTGCATATGTACACATCTCTTGGAAGGACATCACCTCCATGAGTGACCAAAAAGGCCCCATCCTCTTCAGTAAACTCAGCTCCTATGCAGTGATTTTGAGAAGGTGACAGACCATACCCGACTGTCCCTGCCATGCTCTGGGTTATGGCTACTGTATCCATGGGCTAACAGGCTGTGTCAGACCTCTCCTCCAACCACACTAGCAAAACACTCCATTTGCTAGGATTCATTTGGTTTTAATTGTGACTGGATGTACAATTTGAAGGGAGGCTAATGCTTTCACACGTCTTAGCACAGATGTGAGGAAAGCCTAAGCCTGGACCTGCTTTCACAGACAGTGACGTGGAAGGTGGGCTGCCTTCGCTGGGCTGGGGGTCAGCAGGTGCTGTGGTGCAGGACTGTCTCACAACTAGAAATAACCTCCTCCTCACGCTGCGCTGAGGTGCTGCAGCAGCACACTTAGCCATCAGTGCTATGATTGCTCGTTCTGCTTCAGGGAGAAAAACGTTTCACTTCATTCACCCAACACAACCTTGATAGACAAAAGGTGATTAGCAGTGCAGTGTAGGAAATGCAGAAGAGTACACACCAGATGTTGAAGATGATAAGAGAACCTCACAGAAACAGCAGAAAATGCTTCCCTTCCCACCACTCTCCTCAGACCTGTGAGACAGTGGAGCTCATTGCATTCTTACCAGCTGTGTTCATATGAGAAAGGCAGCACCTCAGTGGTGTTCCTCCAGCTGCCTGCAAGCAGGCTGGCTCGACCTGCCTCCAGCCCATCTCAACACAGCACACGTATGTCCAGGATGGGGTGCATGGCACTTGTGAGGGAATGGAAAATGACCTCACTGCTGCCCTGTTTCCAAACCAGTGTGGGAAACCTTTGCTTCTTCTCAACTGCCCCCGTGCTTTTCAGCCACACAACCCACAGTTTGTGGCATAAATGGTTTCTGGAGCTCAGCAACAGTTTCGTATTGATCCCCTCTTTCCTGACCTGCCTGCAGGTTGACCATTCTCTCTGCAGACAAGCAAGCAGTTGTTAACCAGAGCAGATGCTAGCCCTACTTCTCTTGGTAAAAGCCTCTGCTTTATCACAGCTTGTGTTCCTTCTTAAGTTATTAGCTTTCAGTTAGGCAACTTCCATGGTGCCAAGTTAGGCTAATTGACATCAGGCTTGCACTATGTGTGCCTTTGGGCTCCCACTGTTAGCACTGTGTTCAGTTCATGCATTTGCCAAACGCCTTTGAGTACTGAGTTTCAAATTTTCCTGTCTGTATGTCCTTGGCATGTGCTGTACTTTCCACGGCTGCAAGAAATCAGACCGTGGGTATCTTCTGCTTAATCAAGGCTCAGCTGTCCAGTTTTCTGACAGTCACTCTAGTGAGTACAGATGTAGCTTAAAGAGTTTTCTCCTGACACTTTGTTATCGCTTTCACCACTACTACATCACAGCAAGCACAGCTGGTCTCCCTCTCTCCTGGCTTGCAGGGTTTCCTTATGCTTTCAGTTGCAGCCTTGAAGATCACAGCTTGGCATGGCTTGACCTAAGCCACCTTGGCTTACAGGGTGGGATCCTCCTGATAGCAAGCAGAAACCTGGGACACAAAGACCTGATGGGGTCTGCAGAGGCTGAACTCATAGTGGCACAAGCTCTTCCTGTCTCTAAGTATTTTTGCCTTCTGAGTGAGGTTTGCAGGCAAGGTTATGAGTTTCTCTTGCAATAGCTGAACTGCATGACCCAGTTTGATAACCTACAGCAATCATAGAATCATAGAATTTGAGGGTTGGAATGGACCTTACAGATCATCTAGTCCCAACCCCCCCTGCCATCGGCGGGGACACCTCCTCACTAGATCAGGTTGTTCAAGGCCTCATCCAGCCTGGGCTGGAACACCACCAGGGTTGGGACAATGTGCAACTTTTGGAAGCCCTCAATTCACAATGTCATTAAGGAGAGACATCTTCGTGCCTTTTATAAGTGGCCTGCAGATTCATTGGTTGGTGGAGAGTTTGTTTGTTTTGTTTGCTGGGGTTTTTTTTAAGAAAGGAATCTTTCTGTTCACTTGAAACATTTTTCATAATTTATCAGTTTAAGGACTGATAAATTGCAATTAGCTACACAATTAGTTGAGGACCAAATAATGGCTTATACAAATGCTTCAAAATCCTTAACTGAAATATAAAGTATTTGTTAACTCTTTTTATTAGTTTCTTTAGTAAAATATAAGCCTGGGAACATCTTCCAGAATGGCTTACATGACTGAATCTAAGTAAGCTGCAGGTTTGGTTTTGGTTGCAAGAACCTCATGTGCAGTTTTCTGTAATGGAGAAACCTGAAGTCTAACAGTATTATTCTTTCTAAAGAGCTGATTTGAGGGATGAGCTAAAGGCTCTACATGGCCTTCCTTCTGCCCTTCTCCTTGCTTCTTCTTGTCTGAGTGGTCCTTTGTCAGTTGACCAGCCCCATCAGTGAACCTGTCAAGTTCATCTGTGTGGCCAAACCATCACTGATATTTCATATAGAGCGAGTTTGTTAGAGAAGTCCTCAATAAACTGACTATTGAGTTCTATAAATAAAAATAGGAAACAGATGGCACCAGTTTCAAGTAGTTAAGTGGTTTTTAACTAGTCCAGTAACTAATGTTCTCATATACCTACAAAAATATTACAGTTTTATCTTTGCAAAGATCAAAAGAACAACTTTGAAGCATGTTCCAGGCACACAAAGTCATGTGTTTTAATAGATGACAGACCAAATGTATTCTTACAGTAATGGGACTGACTTGCTGATTTCAAATTCCCCCTTGTATTCCTGCAGTGAATAATGCCTAATGACTGCTCTGGTTGGGATTTTTTTGTTATTTGGGTTTGGGGTTTTTTTAAAAACTTTTATTGCTACTACTGTGGACCCAGTGTTGTCTCAAACATACTGCAGATATTAAGAGAAGTTTGCAAGTCTGGAGTCTGAGAGAGAGCCTGGTAAGGAAGCATTTAATGTGAGGAAGGAGTAGGAAGCCTCTGGAGCTGCCCAGGTCTCCTGAAGGTTCTGAGTAAGTCAGGATCCACCACTGTTTAGATCAATCTTCATACTCATTAGTATCTGTTTTAACTTCCAGGAAAATACAGGGAGAAGACAGATCATAGCATGCCTGACAGGTTGTCACATGCAGGCTCTGCACTGCAACATGGTCTCTACAACAGGTTGTACAGTCTAAGATGACTGAACCCACGGGAAATGCAGCACTGCCTGGCAGCTGGTGGAAATGTTGTGTGGCAGCTGCTGCAAATTCTGAAAACTAGCCTCAGCTGCACAATTTATTCTGAAAACTGTTTTCCAGTTGTACAATTTATTCTAAGGGCAGAAGAGGCCATTTCTCACGAGCTGGAATAAACCTTTTGGAGTCCACACTGTTTTAGAGTTACAGTTGAGCTAAAGCTTGCTCTTGTACAAGATGCTGACTTTGATTAGTTTGTCAGCACAACAGCTGCTTCTGCTGAACACTGTTTTACAGTCTGCCCCTGTCCAGTGCCTTGCTCTGCTCTGCAAACCAAAGCTGTGCTATCAGAGGGGAATGCTGCTGTGTGTGCCATGACTCTTGGCCTCTTTTACCTTACTGAAACTTGGCTTCCCAGGACATGGGCTTCTGTTTTGTTTCCCTGGTTTGTTACATGAATGTTTTTAAGAAGTCCAACCTCTTACATTGCTTGATTGAAATACATTTTTGGCAGTGGAGATGGAAATGTAAGCATAGTTAAATCTCTGGATGTGGTAATGGTGCCCTTCCTCTGCATTCACCATCAAAACAGCATGGAGTTTAGTTTCTGGAAACCCTATGTATGAAGCTGGATGCCAATGTCGCCTCCAAAAATTGTGCAAAAACACTGTGGCAGGGATTTTTATCTTGTATTTCATCTTACCCATTAGATATTAATGTGTCTCCTACAACAAAATGAGAAGGAAAGAATGTCAGCTTTCTTTTGGTAGGTAAATGTATCGTATGGTAGACATCAGCAAGTCACATTTAGAGACACTTGTAACATGCTTTAAGAATTAGACAACACAGTCCTACCCCACTGACAATCAAGAGAGAGACTTGGGCAAAATTTGGGGTCCTGCTGCCCCTTTACACGTGTAAGTGTTTAGCATTTAGTTCTTGGGTGTGCCATATTTAACTGCACTGATATCTGAAGGCCCTGAGGTTTGGACACTGTAATTCCTGTTGGATTTCTGGGTCTGCTTCTGAGGATGTTCAGGATGTCTCAGCACAGCTGGAACCAACCATCTCTGACAGTCTGCTGTGGTTAAGCCCTTGTTCATATCTTCTCTACCTACCTTTTCTACAAGGTTTGATCCAGTTCCTAATCCCCTGTCTCCTTCAGAAGACTTGTCCAGAAGCTTTAGGAGCATTTACAGAGGTTTAGGGAGCCCTTGGGTTCAAAAAAACACCCCTCTACCACAAAACTGGAGCAGTCATGGGGTATCTGCCTGAATTTCTGTATGTGTCCTGCTTATTATAGGAAAAGGAGCAATGGTGACAGCTTGTCTCGGTGATTTCCCCCTGCCACAGGCCTCTTGGACAGAAGGTTATGGCTTTCCAGAGCCAGGCAAAGCCAGTGCCCTCCGCATGTGGGACCAGTCTCATCCTGCTGCTGGCCAAATGTGCAGGGCACATTAGATGTATGCAGTTGTAGGGACCCACTGGTGAGAATGGGGAGCTAGGGGATCTTGTTGCCTCTTGTCTGTCCCATCCTCTGGCTTTCCACCCTGGAGGAGAGGGAACAGAGGAAGGAAGGGTGGGTGCAAGCACCGCCCAAGGCAGACTGCCCTGCAGCACCACAGTGCCTTTGCTATCTGGTTTCCCCTTGAAAATGCATTAGGAGTTTGTCTAACTGCAGAGCAAATACACTGCTAAAGGCATGGCTTTATCTACAAAGCTGTTTTCTTGCACACCAGAAGTTATAGGGAAACACAAGGTTTGGAGGGGCAGGTTTTCCTGGCTGAACTCTGGAGCAGGAAGTGCAAGATTTTAAGGACAAAACAGGACAGAGACAGCTCCGAGACACGGTGATGAGTTTTTTATTTCCTCGTGCCTCCAGGGCAGCTGGGCTGAGGCTCTTGCTCTGCCTGCGATTTCCAAAGGCTTGCACAGCCAGGAGTGGCAGTGGCTGCACAAGGCTGGCAGCTCCCCATCCCTGTCTCCCCTGCTGAGGGTGGCCTTCACTTCTGACAGGTTCCCAGGGAGGTTTTACTCCTCTTGGGATGGCAAGAGTCTGGCTTGAGTAAGGCTGAAGCTTGGGAAGACAAAGGAAGTTCTATTAGTCATCGCCCATTTCTTTATTTAGTTGGGGTATTTCCTGGTTTCACTGTTGTACAATGTTTACCAAGACCAGCAGCCAAAGTAAACCACATGAATGAATAATTGCAGAAGAAGGAGCCAGAAGCACGGCACAGTTGTCCCATGCCTCCAAGTGCTTCAGTCATTTCAGATTAGGTGCTTGCTTGGCATTCTCCAGCAGATAGGCTTGTAAGGAATCACCCTGGGACAAACCTGCCCCCCTATACAGCCACCATCAGAAAGCTGAGGCAGGTCTGGAAAGACTCTCCTGCAAGGGGAGGGATTAATGTGCTTGCTTGTTAACTTTGGCAGAGCTCGTAGTCGTCATTGTGCCAGCAGAGTTAGGGAGAGCAATTGGAAAGGGATTACTTTATGATGAGTGGCATTCCTTGGGGATGAAGGGGTTTCTTTGGGGCCTTCCTACCAAGAGTAAAATGCAGAGCAGAGCACAAAGCAGTTCCTTCACAGATGGCAGCCTGTTTCAAGGTGAGGAGCCAAAACGGATGGAAATGTTCCCTTAATCCAGTTGCAGACCTGACTCACCCGGACTGAGTTACTGATACAAATGTCCTGTTACTTGCTGAGAAGCTATGAGCTCACAGATTTCTTGTCCAGCAAACCAGCTTGCTGGCTCCTTGCTGAATTCCTCCTGAAAAGGAAAGGGCTATCCAGCCTGGAGACAGGATTTCTCCACCTGCAGAAACAGGGAACAAGCCAAACTTATTCCCAGGCTCTCATCATGACAAGTGTGAGAAATACGTATTTTATAGAAAAGTTTAGTCCAATGAACAGTAGGGGAGAATAGTCCAGCCAGCCTTCACTTTATCCAGCCCTTCTCCTATTACTCATTGCATTTTTGTTAGTGACTCATGAAAGATTCTGTTCAGCTGGAAGGCTCTGCAAATATCAGAGAGGACACTATCAGATGGAGACTCCAGAGAGATGACCAAGAAAAAGTCCTCTCAACAGAGCGTTGTGCATCCCAGTATGCTTTGCTCTGTCTTTTAGTCTCTAATGTGACCTGGGAGCAAAGAGTTCAAGGAATCAACCCCAGAGAAATAAAGTACTCTGAAGGGCTGATTTTAAGGGAAATTTGTTGAAGCTGTTAATCATGGAACATACAGGAAATGAATTTTAAATGATGTCATAAAAATACCACATGAAAGAAGTGCAAATGTAACATAATTTCTATAAATAGAAAAGAATATTTATGCTGACAGTTGTGTAAGTTATAAGCTGAAAACAAACCAGGTCTTTTGGGTTAGAGTTGTTAAACATTGGGTGATAAGATCCAAAGAAACAAAGATCTTCTTGTGCCCATAGGTGCAATCTTCACGGTGAGTTAAGTGTGGAAGGACTGCCATCTGACTTGATACGAGGTAAGAGAGTGCACTTAATTTGATGTTCTGTCCTGTGGTAGAGCAGATGTAAGGTAGACAAATTCTAATACCCTGTGGTTATTCTATTACCTATGGTTATTTCTGAACCAACTTCTTCTTGTCCTGTAGTTTCAGCTATAGAGACAGAAGTTGGGTTTTTTAACTGCTTTCTTATTTTCTTTGATTCCTCTCCCTATAACAACTCTTCTTTCTGAAAGCTGCAAACTGCAGAGCAAATTACTTGCTCTCACACTTACTGGTAGTGTACAAAAGTCTTTTTAGCATTACTACAACCCTCTGTTGCAATCCTTGTGTAAGTTCCCTACTCAGTTTCAAGTGAAAAGTGGGATTTTTTTCTGTTTTCTGTTGCCCTGTGCTTGCAATCACCTATTGCACCAGGGGTTTGTTCTCTGCTGGAGTTCCTAAGACCTGCTAAAGGACCAACAGCATCAGCAATGTTTCTGGACCATCACTATTGGAGTAATGGGACATTGCTAAAAAAGGACTATTCCCTCTCAAGTCCATGACATTGCTGCGTGGTTTGTGCTCCCTTTCTTCAATTGTACAGGATGACCAGCCAAGAACCACTGGGTTGAAACAAAACCTGAAGAAAGCAAAGCAAAGAAAAGCATTTCCCATCAAAGCTGTCAACTAATCACACTGCAGTGGGACAGTGGGGTCAGCTGTGGTGGGACATGCTGCAGCCATCTCCTGACCATCCTGGCCACACCTGCATTGCCACAGCACAGTCATGCTCTGCATGGCACATCCAGGTAACTTACTTTGAATGTTAGAGAGGAATTCAACTCAAAGTTTGTAAATACAGGTCTTTCACAGCAATAGAAAACACCTTGGTTATGGGGTTGATCCCTAGTACGGTGTGTTTCTTTCTGTAGATACTGCGATAAAGACAAAAGGGCATCTTGCAGCACAGGCACAAGAGTTACATGGTCTGTTCTGAATCTGTCATTACTAAGCTGGTACTGTTACACTAAAGAAAATTTACAGAAGAGCAAGAAATGCAATCTGAGGATAATTTAGGAGGAATGATTAAAATAGCTGAGTGTGTGCTTGAAAATCAGCTTGGAACGTCTGTTTTCAATCATGTTCGAATTCAGAAAGTCAGAGAATGGTCAGATATTGGAAATACCTTATTATTTGAAGATGTTTTGGTGGCCCTATCAGAGACCACACACACTTCTCAAATACTTACTGACATCTTTTTATGATCAGGCTTTTCATTTTTAGTAAAAATTATGTTTTCTTGAGTGTTTACAACTCTGTTATATTCAAGCTTCTAAAAAGTTTGTTTAAAAAGTATACAATTGCAAAAGAAGACAATAGAAATAATCCTTATGAGAAACTCACAAACATGCCATTTTTCCAGTGAAAAAAAACCTAGAAAATAATGCATTTTTCCTATTTTTTTTAAATTATGAAGCTTTGATAGGCTGTAAATCCAGAAAAGTACCTACACTGACCTAAGAACTTCTGAGGTCTTGAATAACTGAAAATAAAGATTTGGAATTGACTGGTTTTCTCTTTCTGAAATCCACTGTCATGTCTGAAATATTTCATGGCATCAGATACAAAAGGAGTTAGCAGCTGAATGCAAAGCCTGAGCTACCTGTGCAAAATATATCCTGGTATTGTCTTTTTTGGAACAAATACAAAAATCTTGCTATTTTTATGGTACATGATAATGAGCTGCTTCATTTCCTGCTTAGATTCTTACCCAGCTGTTAAACACAAACTTTTTTTCTGTTTGTATAACAAGCAGTTAAATATGTATCTCTGCATCCCAAAAAAGAGTTTTCCACCTCTGCACAGGAAACAAACTGTAGTTGTTTCTGCAATGACTTGGTCCCATTCCCAGGAATGTTTCCCTTACATAAAAAAAAAAAACAAAACAGGAAAAAGA
The DNA here is from genome assembly GCF_000695815.1 of Acanthisitta chloris. Taxonomy (NCBI): domain Eukaryota; kingdom Metazoa; phylum Chordata; class Aves; order Passeriformes; family Acanthisittidae; genus Acanthisitta; species Acanthisitta chloris. The sequence goes on along the minus strand of NW_008687546.1, from coordinate 3,740 downwards.
AAGCACTTTTCCAGCACATTAGCACTAGCTAGGTGCAAGCTGGAGGCGTGTCCATGCATTCCTCTGAATGAGGCAAGACGAGGTTTGATGAACCTTTTCCACGCTGAAACGCGCCAACATGCATGTCCCTTCGCCCATCCTCTCTTGAAGAAGCTTTTACTTGGAGCTGAGCAAAGCTTTTTTTCCTCCCTGTGGGAAGTTCCAGCACCAAGATGTTAAACCCTAACTTCCTCACCTCAGCCTGCCAGTGATGGCTTGCACCCGGTGGGCCGTGACAGGGTGTTTTCTCTCCTGGTGAGCTGAAATGAAGAAGAAGCTGTCCAAAGAGTGAGGGTAAGAGATCCCATTCCTCTCTCTTCCTAACCTCCCCGTAGTGTGGCCTTGTAGGCATCCGGTTCCGAATTAGGAGCGGGAGGGGTTACGACGATTCCCATGGCAAATGATGGCACAAACAAGGTCAGTGTCGCTGTAAGTGCCGTGTTTATTAACAGCCAAGAAGAAAACAAGTCATAACAAGCAATAGGATACAGACAGTTTAGAAAGAGCAAGTGTTCCCACTTAGGCAGAAATGGCATTTAGTTTTGTTAAGTAATGCTGATACAACTGTTCTAGAAAAATGAAACTTTCCGTGTTATTAGAATAAGCTTTGGTATCTTAGCCTGCGAACACAAGATAAGCAGAATTACGGAGAGTTTGCTAAGAAAAGTTACCACCATGGAGCCCTGCAGCATCCTGTGGGTCCGATTGTCAAGTGGTGGGGAAAATCTGGTTCCCTTGCTATTTATTATTTTTGCCCCACCCCATCTCCAGAATTTTCCGCCTCTTTCCTCCAATCAGTCATGGAGGTTTTCTCACGTTTATTAGTGCCTGAGCATAGTCTTGACTTCTGGTTATGTAACCACATGTGTGCTGGGTGGACTCTAGGGGAAGGGGGATCTTGATGAGGCAGCCTTCCTCTGTCAAGCACCTTCATCACTGTATCTATTTTTGACCTTGTCTCTGGGGCATGTGTCCTTGCTGTGGTGATCATGCAGTAAAACCGCAAACAGCCAACATGGCAAAGCTGTGGTGGTCATGCAGTAAAACCACAAACAGCCAACATGGCAAAAAATCAAATGCCAGGAACACCTAGCCTCCCTTTTTTGCACCTTGTGGTATAAACAAGGAAAAAATGGTGAGACATTTTTGGAGTTTGGATCAGTCTCACATTAGGGTACTTGAGGACCCCAACCCTGGGGTATCTAGAGCAACTTTGATGGCCAGGGATGCACTGGGGGGAGAGCGCTGTCTCTGCACAGGCAGGTTCAGTGCCTGCTGGGAGCCAAGAATTGTAACAACCATGGTTGTTGCTCCGTCCAGAATCCTGCAAAATCCTTGTTGGGAAATAGAATTGGCACCTCATTTACTTTAAAACTGGAAATACAGTTTATTTCTCCAAATACCTTTTTGGGCAGCCCATAACAAATGACCTCTGTCATATAGTCTGGGATACAACAAAGCAAACTGAGCAACACAAAAGAGTGAGATAGATGTAGAGCAAAGAAAATAAAGTCCTTCAAAATACAATGTAAGTGGCTCTCCAGAAAGCTAACCAGAGATAATTCCTGATGATCCCTTAAAGTACAAAAACTAGTTTTATACATTGATAATGTTGAACCAATCAACAGTATGCAAATTGCAGAAAATGTTTTGAAAGAAAATATGATTTCTAGATTATGTGTGTTTTTAGGGGATGGATCCCCAGCGGCAGCAAGCTGGGAGCCTATCTTCCCAAGTACATTTGGACTGACCTCTGAGGTCTCAGTGAGGAGCTGGGCACCTTCCACTGGGATGCAGGAAGCTCTGGGTGGTGCTCAGATGAAGTTACACTCAACCAGATGTATATCCAGATAGACCTCTCCCACAAGTTGCACCAAGGAGTTTCATCTGTTGTTGGTATCAGCTTTATATTTTGCCTTACTCTCCACAGCATGCCAGGAAGCCTCGTGCCAGACATGGACTCCACTGATCACATTGTGTGTTCATCATTTAATTGCAGCTGAGCTACTCATCAGCGTGCTTGACTGGCCTCCAGCCCAAAGCAGGTTGGGGGAGCAAGCAGCAATGGTTGTGGGGATCCATTCTGTGTGAATTGTCTCATAGTCTTCATTTTGTAGTGATCTCTGCAGTGATGATAACAGAATTTTGTGTGTTTGTCAGAGTGGTCTGCAGAATAGGGTGTCAAAACTTTCTCTTTTTTCACTGTGTATTAGTGGATAATCCTAATGTTCCTGTCAGAAATGATTTTTTTCACTCCACCTAAAGTGCAAAGTAAGAAAGGAACTGTTGTCCAGGTTTGCCTTGCTTTCTGTTGCTTTCTGTTGATGGAGTTCCCTTGCGAGTCAAAAACTCATCAGGAATACTTTGGCAGAAATGACATTTAGTTTTGTTAAGTAATGCTGATACAACTGTTCTAGGAAAAGGAATCTTTCTGTATTATTAGAATAAGCTTTGGTATCTTAGCCTGCGAACTTCCCCACTAGCTCCTCCTTGGTTAAGGCAGCAAATCAGTGTCATGTTTTCCTGACTGAATGCTTTCAGAAAGGATATCGTAAAAATAAATCAACAACCCTGCTTCCTTGGCAGAGGCAGCCCTGTAGGCTGGCTGTTGAGTGACTAACCATTTACACAGTGTTATCGTGCTCTGACACAACACAGAATCGCCCAGAAGAAAAATAAAGGGAATCAGCTCCTTCGCATTTGAACTTTCAGTCTGAAGATCTAACCCAGAGGATTGAGCAGCTGGGAGGGTAAGCCTGGTAGGGAACACGGCAAAGTTGAAATAGGTTACTTTTCATTATCATGTTCCTTTTTGCTGTAGTTTGAAGTTGAATACCCGAAGCCCTGCAAGTCAGATTAAAGCACAGGCACCAGCAATGTATGCCAAGGCTCTGCTTCCAGGACCATGAAAGGATGCCAAGTCACTCTGCTTTCAATTACATGAGTGTTATACCTCCTGCTCCAAAGACTGCAAGCACAGATTTGACTTTTGGCTTTTCCTTGCCGTCCGTTTCCAGAGGGGGTTAGGTTGACAGCACGCCAGGCTCAGCCCGTCTGGCACCACTGCAGCCAAACTGATGTACTGTCACATCCTGTTACCATGGGTAAGTATCAGGATGCAGTTTTGTCCTGTTTGCAAAGATTTGGAAACCATTTATGCTCATATTACAGGCTGGTCAATGGATTCACGAGCTCCCTCCCTTTTCTCCTGCTTCTGCTCTTTTTTTGAGGTGGGGATCTGGGGCAAGGTGTTGCCTGGGTTTGGCTGCTTCTGCACTAGTCACTAGTCCTGTCTCAGCAGAAAAGCTAAAAGCAGCTCTGAATGTGGATGCTGACACAGAGAAGGAAAAGTGGAAGGGAGGGGATGGGCAGCATCATCCTTTTGTGTGAGACTGGAGAGGGGAAGTGGTTAAAGGGTACAATATGATACTCCCAGATATTGCAGGAGATGGAGAAGTCAGTACCTCTGGCTGGCAGAGGGGAGAGGGCTGCAGTACTCTAGCAACAGGAGTCCCATCATAAAATTGTTTCCTAAGAAAGCAACACAGATGCAGAAAGAGGAGGCAGTGGGGTAAAACAGTGAAATAATCCTTGTAACTCTCATGGCAGACTGACTGAGGGCCAGTGCTGCCTTTTGATTTGTGGTTTTTGGTTAACGAGTTTATCCCTGTGTGGTTCTGTTCCCCCTCCCCCATATATAT
>NW_008687545.1:81728-151481 GCF_000695815.1 Acanthisitta chloris | reverse complement strand
ACTCTACTCCAACTCAAACCAGCACAATTACCAATTTAATATGAAAATCTTCATATTTTCTTCTGTGTACCGTGATGTGATTTCTCATATATCCTGTCAGGCAGGATATAGAGAGAGAATGGATTGTAACTAAAGGATACTGAGTATACTCAGCACCTCTCTAAGAAGCTAGAAAACTCTAGCTTGCAAAACTAAAAAAAAACTAGCATGTGACAGTTATTGCAGGAGAAAGAAAACAGTTCAAGGTATAGGATACAACTGTGCTTAGGGAAGATCAGGCAACATTTAGCCATCCATTCAACCTACACAATACAAATGAGTAACTATAAAAATTGTGCCCAAAATAATTTAATATAAGAGCAGTTGTTTCAGATAATTATGGGGTTTTTTATGTGGCTTATGTTTTCCCAGTTGTCTTTTTGGTGGCCAACGACCTAGACTAATGCAAAGGCTAGATAAGCATCATTTAGTCTGGAGCAATGGCAAAGATCCTCTGCTTTCTGTAAGCTTTCTATTTGAATCACAATAGTTGACAGTTTAAATTTGTAGGGCTATGAAACAACTTTCCCTAGAGAATTAACAATATCAAGTCATCTTTATTGGCTCTGTTCACCTCCATATCAAATTCAAAGTCCTGCCAAATAGCTTTAAAATGTATGTTAATGGTGTAGTTGCTTACACACACCCATATTGGTATAGGAATGTATTCTTGATTTTCCACAATTATAGAGTATCTCAGAAAGACCCTTGAGCCAAAAATTTCAATTGAGACTTCCAGATTGTCAGGTTATCTGTTCTGTTTCCAAGTATAAGCACTTTACTTCTATCTCACAGTAGCTCTGCTGGCCCCTTTTAGTGTCATCCTTTTTTCTTTTTCTTACCTTGTCTTCCCTTGACTTAGTTCTGTCAACAATCATCAACATCGCAGTGGTGGGTCAGGTAAAAATCTCTTCCTAACTCTGTTTTTTCCCCTCTTCTCCTAATGGAAAATAACTACAATCACTTTTTACCCCCATTTGAACAGGGTCTGAATAAAAGTACCAGAGTAGCTGGAGTTGTTTCAGCACAATAACTGGAAGTGGAAAGTTTATAGTATTTTCATATTTAAAACCTATCTACTCTAGATCTGTTTAGATTTTACATCTCTTTGTGAGAAATTTAGAAGTATCAAAGGAAAGCAGACATGTTGGTGATCCTTTCCTTGCTATACTATTTGTCTTGCTCATAACAATGGCTGGGAATTTGACCCTGCTTGAGCAGGGGGGTTGTACCAAATGACCTCCAGAGGTTCTGTCCAACCCCAACCATTATGTGGCTCTGTAAATTAATTTTGTGGCATCTCAAAGGAGTACTTTTTCTAGAAGAGTTATTAGAAACAAGGTAACAGAGGTGCCAATGACCTCCACTCCCCAGGCACTCCCTGACAGTCATTATAAAAGAGAATATTTCCATTTTGTTTTGAAACTAAGAATATCCCCTTGTGACCATATCCTGCTTGCTGTTCACCTTCTCCCACAAATGGTAGGCTTCATGTGCCAATTATTATACCCTTGCTATGCAAGGGGCCAACCAAATTACAGAATCAGGTTCAGTCAAAATTATGCTTCTGTTTTCATACAAAAGTACATCTTAAATTTTCTTAGGTTTAATCTCTTTTCTACATAAAATACTATACTTGTGTAAATGTACAAATTTGTCTGCATTGGATAATACGTATTAAAGCCATCTTACTGGGTAAAACAAGCCCAAACGTATTTATCTGAAATATTAGTCTTTAGTACTAGTTTCATTATTTTTAAAACCATGTCTACATTAAGAGGATTGAAGGAGTTGTTTTCAGTACTGATGAAATTAAGTAGTAAAAATTAGTCCTGTTTTGGTTTAGTGGAAAGCTAATTCATTTTGCTTAATCAAAAAGCCCACGACTTACATTTTCCAGTCTAGGTATTAATCAGAGAACAGGCTGCAGTTTGAATTTGAACTGAAATGAATTCAAGAGGCAACTTTGTAATCTTAGGACGTATAGGCCTTTTGGGCAATGGAATAACCTGTCCCAATTCCTTATATATTCACCTGACACTTACAATATGGGTACCAGTTAATTGCAAGGACAGATACCTGCTAGGATAAGACCTACTTAATCGCAGTTACTATTCAATAGCTGTTGGCATAGCAATGGTTTCTGCATATTATTAATCTAGGCTAGATTCAAAAGAAACCTTGAGGGAGTACCTTCGTCTCTGCTCTAAGATTATATATTGAAGTAAGTATATAAGTCCTACAAGCATAAATTTACCAAGTCATCCACTTACAGTCACCAGGAGGTAAATTTCCGTGTAAAGAGAGAACAATTGAAAAAATTTCCTTATTACATGAAACAAGCAAAGACAATTTTTTTAATTTTAAAATCTAGCAGTACCTCTCTCTGTATGTGACTGTTAACTGTAAATGCAAATCTGTGGAAACTGCAACTCAAGCTGTGTTTGCAGCTGTAGGATGCTGGAATGCTGATGCAATAACCTAGAAAATGTCCCAGCTGAACTTTTATTGGTGGGTTCTGAGAGAATGACACTGTGTTTTCATACTAAGGAGACAAAAAAGTGATCTTAAAATTGTGGTCCAAATCGAAGTAAAAAAATACTAAAAGTTTGAAAATACAAAAGTGCTAAACCAGTTTGATGTTTTACACTATTGCAAGTTATTATTTGTGTTTATACTTCCAGTTAAATGATGTCAATCCCCACAAAATTTAAGTTCAAGTGTCAGCATAAATCATAATTTTAAATTTATCATACTGATGGCTTGATCCTTGAATATCTCAGTACGGTGCCTGCAATCTTTGTAAACGATGTTTTGCAGTGTTAAAGCATTCTTTTTTTTCTTCCTCTGCTCTGCCTAATTGAGTATGCTGGGAGTGAGCAAAAGGCTGGGAGGAGACATAACCAAGACAACTGACCTGACCCAGACAAAGGGATATTCTGTACCATATAATGTTGCTCTTGTCAATAAAAACTGTGGCTTAGGAAGAAGTATGGGGATTTGTTTCCTAAGGTGTGTGTTTGTGTAGGCATTGATCCACCTGTGGGAGGTGGTGAATGATTTCCTGCACACCATTTCTTTTTTTCCCTCCTTTTTTTTCTTCACTGATTAAACTGTCTTTATTTTGACCCATGAGTTTTCTTGCTTTTGTTCTTCCTATTCCCTCTCCCAAACTGCTGGGTAGGGGAGTGAGAGAGCAGCTATGCGGGTGCTTGGCTGCTGGCTGGGATAAACCCATCACACGGGTGAACTAATTTTAAATCAATACTATATCATTGCTGCAGCCTAAAGTTAGTACAACTCAACTTATATCCAAAAATAAATCAGTACCCAGGGTATGAGAAATGGTTACCATTGATCACCTGTGTAGCATGACTACTTAAAGGGTGACCCAAATCTCCATCAGAACCTTTTGAATACATCAAATGGCTGAAAAAAATAAATAAAGATAACAAAAACACCTAGCAAAGCCACATGTCTCCACAAGAAGCAATGCACATTAAAGTAGTCATGTTATGCCTTCCATGAGATAGCACAACTCTGCACATTGCTAATGGAGTTCGTGGAGTTTCTTTAAGGAGTTCTAATGTTTGAGAAATTCTTGAATTTTCTTTGACTAAAAAGATAATTTTTCCATACTGTATTTGTGTAACATTGAATGTACAGTCATGTTCATAAAAACTACAAGTCCCAGAAAGATAAAAGGTAAAACTGGGATTTTTATTATCACTACATTACTCTTTAACCGCAAAGATGCCTCAGCATATTGTGACATAAACTCACATAAAATGATTTTGATGTTTCACCAGTATAATATCCTATTAAAGATACAAATTGGCATTCTGTCAGTATAATACATCCCTGAGGTCCTTCAGGAATTACTACTGAATTTCATTTTTCATTTAGTCACTACATGCTGTACATTCATTAACAAAACGGAACTTCGGGAGATCTGCAACGAACTGTGTTCACCCTTCAGGCAAACAAGCCCCTCAAAGCTCAGGAGTTTTAGCTCACAAGCTGTCTGCTCCTCTTGCAAGTTTGCTTCTTTCTGCAAACCTAAAAGCACTCAACAGGCTGACATGGAAGGAATTGCCTGGAGGAAATGTGAATATTTCAGCAGTGAACCACTGGGAAGCTTCCACAGTTGAAAGAAAGGCATTGAATAATCCTTTCAGATGTGTCTTGGAAGGAAATCACTAATCATGATATTTAAATTACTTTTAGAAGAGGAAGTATAAATGAAGATGAGATACACATTAGTGGCTGGGACAAAAACCTTGTTAACGAGAAGTGAGAAAAAAACTAGTGCAGAATACAAAGGGCAGGGACTGAAAACACTGTTCTAATTCACCAGAGACTGAGTTGGAGGAAAAACTGCAATTAAGAAAAAAATATCCAAGCTGCCCTAGTCACCAAATTCTTGAGCAGGACTTGGTAAAAAATGCTCAGACAAACAAAGGATCTGTTTTTCATAGATGCTGGAAGAAAAGAGTAGAAACTTAATTAGCATTAAGTGACTACAATGTCAGAACAAGATGGGATGAAATTTCCAATTACAGAAAGATTCTCATTCTGGGAGTTGAAGGTTCAGATGCACAACACATTTGGCCATTAAACTCATATTCTTAAGGAATATTAAATGAATGTTGTGTGACCTGGTCAGGGCTGACTAGATTTTAATGTTAGTTTAGTTATGTATTGGTAGATCTGCATCTGTTCACTGTGATCATCAAAAAGTGATGAGAAAGTTGTAGAAGAATTTAGGTGCCTGATGTCAGACGGACTAGAACCTCAGCATCAGCTGTTTCTGGCCTGAATTGCTCACAAGTGAACTGCAAAAGCAGCATCAGCTGATGCAGGTAGACAGATAGTATATATCAGTAGATAGAATTTTGAGAAAGATACCTTTGAAATTGCATCACACACATTATTATATTAGGAGGAGAAGGTAACACGGCGAGCATAGAAAGAACAGCCAGGGAAGACAGTGGCTGAAATCAGCAGGAGGGAAAAACTGTGATCAGCTTGAAATATGCTTAGGTATTCAAAGTGAGATGAAGATGATAGGGACAGGAGTAAAGTTATTCATTTCTTCTTAGAAATGAAGATGTGAAGATTCCTGAGAAGACTGAAATAGTGATCTTATCTCACCTTGCCTACTTAGAACTCAATCGGTAATAATTGTCACTTTGCAAACCATTATCTAGTTCAATTTTAAAGAAGCCTCCCAAGCAAATGAGTCCAAAATTAAACCATGCAATCACAGGTTCTACAACCTACAGATGTGGTTTTTGATTTTTTTACTCATCAGGGTGATTTTTTTTCTGCCTAAGCGTCTCTCCTCAAGTGTCCCCTTGCAAGAGTTGACTGGGCCTCATCAAGCTGCAGATTGCTCAGATGTAGAACCAATTCAAGACTTCCTTTAAAAGGCTTCTGGCTTGCTCAGGAATTTAAAGTGTTTGCAACTCTAAAAGAAAAGAAAGACGAGATTCCAGAGCAATATTTTTAAATGCCTCTTCATGATTTCTTGCTGTACAAGGGGCTTAGAAAGATTTGCTTAAAAGGACTTCTCAAAAGCTAAGGAGAGCATGTTCCTGTTGGAGTACACTGAAAGGTAAGATTAAGAGATTTTTTTCAATTGTTTTCTCTCTTCCTCTTTGTTGTTGCAGTTGTTATTGCATCTTATACTAGTCACAGAGAGTAAAATGCACTTAAAGCTCCATGAGTACATTAAAATTTAATGTTCACCAGAGTGGCTTAAAAACCTGATATTCTCTTCCCAGGTGATAGCAAATGAAAAGATCAGAGATACAGGTTTCCTGGAACTGGCAGATTAGATCAGAGACACTCAAATCTGTGTGTCTCATTGCCTTTTGGTGATTTTGATGTTAACATATTCTGCCAAAATTTCTCTTACACAGGAAACAGCAGTATGGACAGTATAGTTGATTTTCTTCCTCAAATTCTATGCTGATCTGTTATCCATTCGGGAATATAGTAGATGCCATATTACATAGATTTTGTAAGTAAATCATACCACTATAAAAGACAAACTGCAGCAGGTAGGCCATGTTTCCTCACAAATCATCAACTTGACAGAATCACAACATAAGCCAAAAGCCATTTTTTTTAAATTGCTGTAGTTCATATCCTGCTGCGTAAGCAATCTCCTTCCTTAATGTTATAATAACTTCCTTCATAAAAGCCATTGTCTTCAAAGTATTTGTTTCATATAGACTGTAATTTTCAAAGAGGGGGTAACAAAAAATTTTCCTTTTTTTTCTTACCACAGTTAGCTATAATGAAATTTAAGTGAATTACATGTTCAGCTACAATCAGCTGTCTAGGTCTCTTGTTCAAATCCCAGTGATCTCATTCCTCAGCCTCTTTTACACATGCAGAGGTACCTTGATAATTACTTTCAATGGTTCCATTCAATTTGAGCAGATCTGCTTTGTAGCATGTTTCATGTTTGATCTTATAAATACTACACTTGTACCATTTCCATGTTTTCTGTGCATCTTGCATTTCTGAGTACTAATGCCGAGAAAAGCTGTGAAAGAAACTACTCACAGACTTGTACCTCTGAGTAGCAGGTATTTGTTTATTCAGCACTGGGAACAAGGGGCATCGCTCCACCAAACTTGTGCAACCAGGGACAAAACTTCATGGTTTTTATATATTACTTCCAGGGATGGGTGGTCATTATTATTACAATTAGTTCTCAAAAATCATTGTCACCATCCCCTCCCTCAGCACTTAACTTCAGGGCATACTTCCCCTATCTTGATTTATCTCTTCCCTTTGTTCAGTCAGGACTTTCTTCTCCTTACCAGTACATTTTCAATAGACGAAGAAAAGCTGTAATTTAGCTACAGTTTTAATCTTAGGAACTACTTAAAATTAAGTGTATCATTATACTTCATATTTCAATTTCATAAGAAGTTAAAGCTGGCCAGTATGGTTAAGAACTCTCTTAAATGAGTTGTGCTTTCTGGTAGGCTGTGGCACTCAGTCATGAAGTATATCTTAGCTGAATGGACAATAACTTACTAAATTGATCAAATGGATAACATCGATTTTGTGGAGGACCAGGCACAAGCAAGTTTTTTCTCAAACATCCTGACTATTGTGACAGGAAAGAGGGTTCTGTGGAGGTGGGGCAGTGCTGTTCTGAGCCGACTTCATTTTCCACCTTGAGACTTGTGCTCAATACACCTGCATCAACTTCACCCCCTCACATCCCATTCCCTCCCACCCTCCCCCCAAGGGCTCAAAAGGGCTGGCTGTACATGTGTGAATGAAATGGCAGGAAAGATCTATTTCACATAAGAGTTGTGCATCAGGTAAACTATAAAAGGACATCAGTCCCATTCATGCTCTGTCTTTTTGTTCTCTTTCTCTTTGTCTCACTCTTTTTGTTGATCTAAGATCTCTGGACTGAGACCTAAAGACTGATTATCTTCTCTTGCTCTCTTTTCTGCCTTTAGTTCTCTTCTGTCCTGCCTTGTCTTGGCAAAGTGTGGCTATCATAGTCTACTCTGTACTTCCTACTGAAGTTTATTGTGGGAGTTGGGAGCTTGAGAAGTGTGTTGTAAAAGTTATGGGCTCATTAGCCAACACTTTTGAGACTAAATAGTGGGCTGGTTGCCAGAGTTAAGATGAGTGCTCCCTGCCACGTGGACTCGTGTCTTTGTTCAGCCTGATTAGAATTTATAATAAACGCCATTCCCCCTATCAAGAGGGGTTTGCCCTATGATATTACTGTTTTATACTCAGGGATCAAATGCCACCTACCTAATTAATGCTGCTTTGTGTTTTGCTGCGGCTTCTACATTATAAACTCAGTTTCTCCGGAAGTATTACAGCATTTTGAAAGTGTCTTTGCAATAATTCTGAGACCTGAATAGGTAACTGGAAAAAAGACCTGGATAAAAAGTATCAGGATATTCCAGATATTGGTTATGGTGGCAACAGGAGAGATAATTCAAATCACTGCTTTGTATTCTGTAGTGATTGACTTGTGCTGCAACAAATGTTGACACCCCAGAGATGGAGCAAGAACCACTGCTATCCTGTAAAATACTTAGAATTCTGGCTCAAAGTGTCTAGAGGTATAAAAAATAGCAGAAAAATAGGGAATCCAAATTCTTCATAGCATTGAAATATTTTTTAGAACTTTTTATGTCAGTCAAATGAATAGGCTTCCTTGTTTTATACATGGAAAATAAGCAGAGACATCAGCATGCTCTTTTAGTACAAAATCTTCTGCCATAGAAGACTACAAGTCTAACAATAAAGGAAAATAGTGAGTTTTCTGCTCTGGTGATTCATCATATAATGTTAGGCCTGCAGCTAGAACAGAAACCCCCACATACTCAACTGCGACTCTTTCACCCTTACCATCTAATTGAAACCTTCTGCATCCATAAATAAATCCTAAAAATCTCCTATCCATATTATGAAATCCTGAAGGCTTCCAAAACTAATTAGCCTTCTGTTGGGAAACACATAAAAATAAGAATGCTAAGTTTTTCCAGCAATGTTTTGGTAAGCCTGTAAGTTGGTTTTGAGAGGTGTCGTCATCTCCTATTACGCATTACTCAGGAGATTTGGAAGTAGAAACTAGATGACTTAGAAAAGGATATTATTTGACTGGAGAAAATTATATGGGAATATTGCCAAAGTAGAGATTCAATTATACAAAGAAGAGATGAAGAAAAAAAAAGAGAGAAGATAAATGCAGGAGAAATATAATATTCTATTTGAGAAATATTGAACAAAAGGCTCAAACTATTAAATCTTAATTTAAGCTTTCTGGGATAACATCAAGATTTGGATTTTTCCCCAAGAATAATATCTGGCTTTTCCAAAGTAAAAGTGATTCCAGCCATTAGAAGTTAAACTGGTATTCTTGCTCTAAATAATAGGAAATTGCAGATGTCATTGTTGGTAGTATAGATGTTTACAGAGGATATGTTGCTATTACTTCAATTGAAATTGAAGCAAGACTCATCACTTAAAAATCCAAATATAGGTCTCCCTGGAAACTTGTTCCAAATTTATTTACCCTTTTGGTCAGGTAACATCAGGTAATATCACAGTGTTGCTTAAAGAAGGACAGATTATTCCAGTTGTTACTCTCACATGCTTCTTTCTGCATTAAATACAAACTTCAGAATATTGACCAAGTATGAGGTTTTGATACTGTTGAAGGGAGATTTATAAAAATTAGTGTTCAAAGAGGTGCGGTCTTCAAATAGCCTCAATACTCAAACAGTGAAAGCACTCAAGATGGCGTACTCTGTGTATCTGTCCCACTTTTGAGGTAGGGAGAAAGGAATTCAGGATGTATCTTCTTTATCTTTCTCCACTTTTGAGGTTTTATATTGTGCACAACTCAACTAGTAGACATTCACAGACATTCTTGCTTGCTAATATTTATTTTGGTCAGGATGACCATTCTAACTAACTTTTCAGAACTAAGTACTGACTAATGACAATTTGGAAAATCCTCACCTCTATAAGTCCTGATTCTTATTGAGGACTTCAGAAAGCAACATAGTGGTGCACAAACAATTTGGGAGATTTTTGCCATGTGTCGTGAATCCTAATGCAGCTACTGTGTATGCTGACTAAGGGTAGTGCTCTACTGAACTGATTGTTTACAAATAAGGAAGAAGCTTTCAGTGGATGGAAGCATTCAGGTTGTTCAACTCTTGAGGCACAAGACTGGTACAATCCTCCAAGCTGAAAAAAGAGCAGGCACAGACAGCAACTGCTACAGAATGAGGCTGGCAAATTAGTCAAGAATGACAGATTTAAAACCAGAATACTCAACACTGTGCATTTTACAATCATCATAGGTAAGGTCAGCCTAGATCTATTCCAAGAAGAGATGATGAAGTATACAGTAAATTGCTGGTAGAAGAGGACCAAATTAAGGGACCATTTGTATTGATGACAACAATGTCTATAGACATATGTTATTGGGAACTTACAGGATGCATCCAAGGCTGCTAATAGGGTTGGATGTTGTCACTGCAAAGCCACTCCATCATTTTTGGAAGGCTATGGAGGTCAAGGAAAATTCCAGATGAGAGGAAGTGTGACTGAAAAATATAATTACCATCTACATAAAAGCAAAAGGGGTGATTCAGGAAACTAAGGGCTAGTAGACAAGGTAACTAGTTAATAACTGAGAACCTGATTTCATGTTTTCTTCCTTTCTATCTGATGAATGGAAGCAGAACTGAAGTGACAGTTCTCATTTATTGACTCAGATATTATATTTATGAGCAATATTTTTGTGCAAAAATAACTGTGGTGAAGCCAGAACAAAATGTTGACTCCGCTAGTGCAAGACCTACTGAAACTGAAGGACAGGCTGCAATAAAGAAGTATTTTTCTAGGTGAATTCGTATGAGCAATTACAAAAAGTTAAGAGACATGAGTGGTTCTTTTCAAATCTATCAACAAAGCATTTTTGTAGATAATCAAATAACCTTTTATTTTCAGAGTTTACACATCAGCAGCCCTCAGGAAGAATTAAGCTGATCAGTAACTGGTCAGATACCAAAACCAGATTATATTGTAGAATATATCGTCCATTTGTAGATTTCACTGAGGAAGAAAATACCCTGTCAGTAAATCATATCATACTGACAAATCAGTTTTCTGCTTGATTAGTCTTATATTTAATATATAGCCTGCAATATATTTATACAGGTGCTTCAATTGAACAATTGCATAGTTAAAGATTTAAAAGGCATTAGCCACTCTCATCAGTTATGGAATGCTTAAATGCAGTCTTTCATACTGATCATTTTCAGTCCAACTTCAGTTTTAAAGAAAGTCTTATTTAGTATGTGAAGGTTTCCAGCCCAATCTGTTCTACATTTCCGTGACATGGAAGAGTGCAGAAAAATGAAAGATCTCTTATTAGTAATCCCTGCTCACCAAACATGAACCTGCTTGAGTCCTGTAGTGGTAATAATGTCATATTCTTCCCAGTCTGATCTGCTGGGAAGACAGCTCACAGCTACGGACAAGAAAGAGTAATTTTTTTCTGTATCTATCTCCGTGGGCATTCTCAAATTTAAACTGGTTGTAGTTGATACTGTCTCTTTTTAAAAAAGTCACAATATTAAAATATGTCACAGAATCAGAAAATAGTTTGTGTTGGAAGGAAACTAAGGAGGTTTCTAGTACAACCTCTCATTCAGACGGGGTCATTTGCAGTATCAGGCCACATTTCCCAGAAACATATCCAGCTGCATATTAAACAAAATTCAAGGATGGAGGCTGCACTATCTTCCTGGGAAAACTAACCCACTGTATTTGCGCTGAAAAACATTTTTCCTTATATCCAGTCTGGTCTTCTCTTTTTTTCTATCTTATGGTATTGTCTTGTCTTTGTCCCACTCAGTGCTTTCAGGGGCATGAATCCGTCTTCTCAGTATAAGTTCCTTATCAGATGTTAGGTCCCCCTGAAGGCATCTCTCCTCCAGACTCAACAGGTCCTGGTCCCTCAGCCTCTCCTTGTAGAGTGAATGACACAGTATCAATCATCCTGCTAGCCTTCCCCTTAACCCCTGTCTTCATTGTATTGAACTGGTCCAAAACTGGATGCAATACTCTAGATGTGGTCTAGTGAGTGCAAAGCAGAGGGTCACTATCCCTCCCTTCAACTGCCCCATTTCTTATACTTGGCTAGTTGAACAGTCCTTGTGATAGCTTCCTATTTTAAATCATGTTCCTGGTACCCTAGCACTTCCAAGGCCTGATAAGGTAAGCTGAGGTATGTGATGTGGAGAACTTAATTCGCAATTCTTCTAGGATTACATTGATAAATTATTGCTTTACTGAATAATTTTTGAGATGCTTGGTATTTTGGAGATATCGCTGACATTATGCTGCCACACAGACTTCCAGGACAGAAAAATATGCATAAGATGGATTCTCTGGAGGCTGAAGTCAATACATTGACCTCATGACCCTTTGCTTTATATTATTTGAACAGGGATCTCCTTATAATATGTGTAATTGTCTCTTCAAGGTGACCTGTTTATTCCAGTTGATGGCATACTGGTTTTGCAACAAAACTAGAACTTAAGGTAATGGGGTGCCATTACATCTAGTAACTACAATTTAAAATAAAATTGCTACTAATTCACATTTTGTGTGTTTAAGTGTTCATGAAGTAAGAAAGAGAGTATAAGAGCATCCTTTAGATGTTTTTACAATCCAAAGCACTGAAATAGTTCCATGATTACAACCAACATTTAATGATACACAGCAGTACAGTACATTAAGGAGACTTTATTGACTTCAATTACAGATAAACTAATCAGCAGATAATGACAGAAAGGAAAGTGAATGTAGTCAAACACTAACCTTGAAACACACATATTGCAAATCAGTAATGTTTCTAATTAAACACTTAAAGACTAATCATTCCATGATTAATAAAAAGTACACAAATTACAATTAATTCACTCCATGAAAAATACACAAAATATGTTATACAGGTAAATTATTATGTCCTTTACAGTTCCTGGTGGATAACTGTATTGTTTGTATACAAAGATCTCTATAGTATGTACAAAATGTAATTTAAATTCAGTAAATATTATACTTCAAATACATAGCAACTCTGCTTTCCTCCCCCAGAATTTGCTAGGCAAAAAAAAAGAGCTTTCTTTATCATTTCCCTTTGTTGCGGTTAAATAATACACAATGCTACAGTATTATGTCTAAATTAGGAATATCTAACTCTTTGTTAACACAGGAATGTCGAGTCTGAAACACTTCAAGACTATTTTTACAATTTTTTTTTCTTTCTGAACTTTAAGATTTCCTTTTTACTTCAGCATCACTGTAAATGTTTATGGAATGCAAGTAACTTCTTTTGCGTCTAGAGCTTTAAGGCATCAGAGAAAGCATCTCAACTATGTTGTGCTATTTAGATATATCTGATAATAAACAGGGCATAATGTCTTGTCTCTCATGCTGGCAGACATCTTGTTTGGTCTTTAGAAGCTGCAAAGTGTCTTCATTTTGTGATCCCCTTTCTGCAGTGCCTTTGCAAGGCCCTCAGAGCCTGCCTTCTTTAAGCAAGCTCAAGCTTTTGGGTTTTTCTTTTTTTTTTTTTTTAAATTGCAATTTTCTTTCCTTGTACTATCTACAGTTAGGGTAAAACAGTGTCCTGGAAGGCATTACTGTGTGCTTGCAATGCCTTAAATCATATTGGGAATTACAGTTCTTAAATGTGGAGCCTATGCTTCAGAACTGCTAATCCCAGTCACTCAGTAATCTCTGTCTCAGATTAAAGGATTCTAAATTTCCATTATTTCTTTAGCAGTTGTTATTATTTTCCTACATTTCAATTTCTAGGATTATTGGCGCCATTTTCAAGTGTATCTCATCAACTCTGAAAGTTGGAAACCAGGGCTGAAAACTGACTGTTAAATAGTCCTTTCACTGTACCATTCAGTGTGTCTCCATAATGGGTATATTGCAAATGTGTATTGCCAGACTCATGATAAAGCCAGAAAGAGACAATGTCACTTGAACTTGCAACTTCCATTTGTCAGAATGATATGTCTCAACAGTTTCACAGTTTTTTTGCTCTCTTTGTTGTACTTTAAAAAAAAGGGGCATCTCAGGTAAAACTATAGAGGGAATTACTACTTAATTGTGCCTTATAAAACCTGGTTTCAAAAAAATACCTTAAAAATGCAGGGAAAAGAGAAACACAAGACAGAAGAATATTGGCATTCAGGCCCCTCTCTCCCTCTCTCTCTCTCTCTTTCCTCTTCCCCTCCCCCTTTTACTTTTTACCAGGTGACCATCTTCTTTCAAAATAACAGAGGATACAGCAGATATTTGCAGGTGTTATGTTCTTCAGTTTACTTAAATAGTTTAACGACAGCAGGAACTCACAGTGGACAATAAGAGCAGTAGTTTGTTATAGAATATTCTCTGATAGTCTAGTATAACTACAGAGAACTGTGTTTATTTAGTAACAGGGAACTTGAAGAGAAGGTTTCTTTTAAAGCAAGAAAACCCCATCTGAGCCTGAGCACACTTCCCGCTTCTAAGACATAGCACCTTATTTTGTTGGATGTTCAAAAGTCTTCTGTATTGTATAGAATTCATTTCTCAGTGTCTTCTCGCAGTACATTTGGAAAAATATAGCCTTTATAGCAATATCATAGAATCATGGAATCATCAAGGTTGGAGGAGACCATCGAGTCCAACCATTAGCCTGGCACTTTGCTGTAACCTCAATTCCCTCAGTCATTCCTCATACGACATGTTTTCCAGACATTTTATGAGCCTCATTGCCCTTTGCTGGACTCACTCCAGTGCCTCAATGTCCTTTTTTAATTGAGGGGTTCAAAACTGAACACATTACTCGAGGAGTGACCTCGCCAGTGCCGAGGACAGAGGGATGATCTCTTCCCTAGTCCTGCTGGCCCCACTATTCTTGACACAGGCTAAGATGCCATTGGCCTTCTTGGCCACCTGTGCACACTGTTGGCCCATATTGAGCTGGCTGAAGCCACTCTTCCCTCAGCCTGTAATGCTGCATGGGGCTGTTGTGCTGTGAGTGCAGGACCCAGAATTTTGCCTTCTTGGACCTCATGCAATTGTCCTCAGTCCACTGTTCAAGTCAGTCCAGGTCTCTCTGTAGAGCTTTCCTACCCTTGGGCAGATCAACATTACCACTCAACTTAGTGTCATCTGCAAATTTACTGAGGATTCATTCAATTCCCCTGTCCAGATAATCAATAAAGTTGTTAAATAGGAGTGACCCAAATACTGAGACCTGGGAACACCACTAGTGACCAGTCGCCAATTGGATTTAGTTCCATTAACCACAACTCTCTGGGCCCAACCATCCAGCCATTTTTTTACCCATCAAATAGTCCACCCATCCAAGCCACGAGCAGCCAATAGAAGTATGCTGTGGGGGACAGTGTCAAATGCCTTGCTGAAGTCCAGATAGACCACATCCACAGCCTTCCCTTCATCCACTAAGTGGGTCACTTTGTCATAGAAGGAGATCAGGTTAGTCAAGCAGGACTTTCCTTTCATAAATCCATGCTGGTTAGGCTTGATCCTCTGGTTGCTCTGCCTGTGCCATATGATGGCATTCAGGATGGTCTTCTCCATGACCTTGTATGAAATATAAATTTTATAGCATTTGATTAATCTCAGATTACAAGACATGGGGACCAAAATCTGATAGTTTTTACTGTCATAAAAAATGCTACTGCTTAAGAGGGTCCTGGAGCAAAAGTCCCAACATCACAAAGCATTCAACAGCAGAAAGGTTTGAATCCTAGAGTGAAGCAGACTTTCAGCTTTGCAGTTGGACTCTAATTTCATGGAGCCAGAACAGTTGTAGTTTTGCCACAAGAGATTTGCAGTCACAGAGTCTTGTGCTGTAGTTCATGCACACTGTGCCATTCATTGCTGGTGCTTCAAAGGTTTCTTATGCTCTGCTTCTGCTTACAAGGCACCACACTGAGGAACTCAAATGCTAAGGGATTTAATATAGCTACAGATTGTCACCCACTTGTATTTCCTTTGATAATCCTCTGACTGTACATACCACATTAAAACACAATTTCTTTCTTTTTCATGCCTGAATAGATGCACTGACTTGTCATCAGATCACATTCTCTCAATTGTCAATGCCTGACTGTGTAGTTTCCATCTGGTGCAAAAAACCATCTTTGTGAAAACCTCATTGTTTCTGTAGTGGAATAGCATATGATAAAAAGCACCAAATTCACGTTTTACCTTTAACAGACCAATTGGAGTGAGAAGACACTGATCTCTAAAATTAGAACTGTATATATAATTTGTCAGAGAAACATTTTGCTACTGCAGGATGTATTTAATTTAAAGATGCGTTTCCATGTCAGCAGAAAATTGTGATTGCATTGTTTTGGGAAACTGAGTCAATCCAAAATTATATATGGTGGGTGGAAGAAGGAAAATAATATCTTTACCAACATGGAAAGAGCATAGTGCAAAGAGCACAAAAGAATATGAAGGAGGAGGAAAATTCAAGAAATAGAGCTGGTTCTCCTGCTGGTGGAAATAAAATTACTTCACTGATTTGGATGTCTGTCTGATTACTGCAGCAGTGGAACCTGCTCTTGAATGGAGATTGTTGTTTAATTTCCTGGCATCATACAGAAAAACTGCCTAGGGAGTCTTAAAGTATCTCTATCAAAAGCATAGTAATTAGCAAAAAAGGAAAATGTTTGTATATTCTAGCTTATCTCCATGCCAGTATAGATTTTGTCACCATGGTATAGCTTCTAAATCTTTGTCCGGCTGTACTGGACACTGTACATTATTTCATGTGTCATTTGCTTCTGAGACTTGAAAATAATGCCAGACAAACAATCATGGATTATTGCCAGAAGGATTCCTTCCTAGTAGAAAGTAGAGAGAAGCATTTACATAACTTCACATTTTTTCTCCATCTTCCTGCTTTTTCTGAAATACTAGCAAGTAGTTTTCTTCTCATTTTACTCTCCAAACAATCCAGTTTTAGTTTTTTGAACAATGGGAAATTTGAACAGAACACTAAGAGAAGCTTTTTCAGCTTTCTAGAAACTTTCAGCCTTTTTTGAAGCAAAGGTGTATTACCTGCCCTATGTCTAAACCAACCATGTATAGAAAATAGTGCCCCCCAATCCTGTTGCTATGATCTCCTCATTACAGTTCCTTTGATACATTGTATGTCCTTGTTCACCATCCCTGTTGCAGGATTTTTGTACCTCTGGATTTAACTCAGGATTTGCTTCTTAATCTTTAATCCAAGGTTAACAGCAAGCTATAATCAATTGTTCATTAATCATTCTTGACAAGTAATCAGCTAATTAGAAAGTGAAGCTGGTAGACAGGGTCTTTTATTATTATAGATAAGCTTTTTCAAGTGCCATGATCAACTGTGCCAAATTTTGAACTTGCATATGTAATTATTCATGTACATTGGCACTGTAGAATGAAGAAACTGAGTCGTTGCTTCATTTTCCTTTTTAAATAAATTTCTGGTTGTTCAGCCTTGTTTATTCATTCCTTGCTATTCCTTTGCTCACTGTCTACCGGTGATGAAGGAGTTCCCATAAGACAGTATATATGCCCTTTGAAGATGAGCATTTGGAAATTCTATGGGTTACAAGTCGAGAAAAGAAGTTGAAAATCCACAAATATCTGTGAGAGCAGTTGCCATCTCCCAAAGGACATAGTGTCACCTGCTCTCCCTCATGCCTGTCAGTATGGCTCAGTGACTGTGAACAAAATTATCAGGGGTACTATAGAATGCCTTTCAGAGTACTTCAAGTTGCACTGCATGGATAGCTTGGCACATAGTTACAGAGGTTCCTTGTTTGCGTCCAGGTGGAAGCATGACTACAACATACTCTGGTCCTGGCTATGCCCCTCTTTTGCACAGTGCTCTGATGCACTTTTGCTGGAACAAGAGAATAAGCACTTTGCTTGCATTGGTACATTCCTTAGATCTTAATGTTTGTGTGTTTCTGAAACAGTATCATGCGGTAATGTAGTCAAATTGCTCTTCAGGCTCTTCATATCTTTATAGAAGTTGTAAAACAAAAAAATACCTAGAAACGTCCTCTGGGATGTCTTGCTTACTTATCCTGGAGTTTATACACATTGTTGCTTATCAGCATCTCTTGTTTACATTCCATTCGAAATCTTACTTCATACAGCAGTGCTTAATGAGCTCATGTAGGATCTAGCTCAGAGACCTTTTTGTAAGCCTATTTAAGATCTTGACATAGTTTGGCTACTGTTTCCCCAATCTATTAAATTTTTGCTTGTAACATGAAGAAGCAGTTATGTTTCTCAATCATGATTATTCATTTTTAAAGTTTTACTTGTCCAGTTTTAAGATTTTGTTATTCTCCAGGTGTTTGCCTATTTTTAACTCACAGTGCTGGTTGTGTTTTTTCAATAAGGATACAAAAAATCTAGGAATTATCAGGAAAAAGTAATGAGATGTGCTGCTGTGTGATTTCTGTCTTGATCTGTTATTTCTCTCACATGCTGTATAGTAATGAACACCTATAATGCACATAAGTACATAGGAAAAGAATTAAAAATATAGTAAAAATAGATTAAAAATGTTTCTTCCAAAGGCAGAAAATCATTTAACAAAGTTTTAACTTACCTTTGAAGTCATTAGACTTAAAAAAATAGTTGTTTGAGAGAGCTCAGTAAAATTATTAGCAAATTCACTTAGGACTGAATTTTTTAAAGACAGCATTTCATTACTGAAGGTTTCAGTTTTTGTTGTTTGTAGGATACAGAATAAATCTCTACAACTGTTGTTTGTAGAGGGATATTCCGTACAAGTCAATATTTGATCTCAACCAACAGTGAAGACATGGAAAAATAATTCTTAACATAATGACATTAAAATTATTCTGCATAAAGCTTTATTTATTATCTCCATAATTACTGCAACATATTAAAATGGTGTGATGTTTTTCAGGGAGTGAAATCTGAGACAGGAATCTGACCACTGGAAGACAGGAAAATATTGCTATAAACACTACATACATTGTATGAATTAGAGGTTCTCAGTGTTGTTTTACTGACTGGATTTTGGGGGGTGGGGCCATGTGTGGAGAGATATTTTTCAATAAATATATGCATTCTGGAGGTCTCCACTAAGGATCACATTTTCATAGTTTGCAGCCTCTACTTGAGCCCCTGAGGAAGCATGGTAGCCCTTTGTCCTATGCAGTTGCATTCATTCATTTTATGAAAGCTGTTTATGGAAGTCATTACTGTAAGCTGGAGAAAAATGTTGATTCTTATCCCCTGTGCACTGATTTTAATGTGATTATATACAAAGGTGGAATCAGGCTCTTTGTCTCTTTGAATAAAGAATAGAAGATTCCACTGGAAACATTCAGTAATAATGGTACATTGCGTAGCAATAAATACTTACTAAGTATATATTTATTTACTATTAATACATATACCTTGTCTTGAAAATCTCTTTAGTTACTTACACCAGAATATATATAACTCAGTGTTGGGTCTTAGTAAACAAGTTGTAAGAAGCTACTAAATCCCATGGTACATTAATTTGCTTTATTTCATTTACTTAAATCAGATAATGATAAATCTTTATTTAGAATTGCAGTTGCAAGGAAGAGGACAAAGCTATTAGAAAAACCAAAACACAGAAGTTTTAGTATGACTGAGACCTTGGTTAAAAGCCTAAAACATACCATGCCTTTTATTTAAAAGGGAAAGTCTCAAGCATCATTTTGATGGCTGTTTATGTAGCATATATATCACTGAAAAAAAGAGAATCATCAGTGAAACTTCCAATCTAGACAATTAATCAGGGGAATAAAAAGATTTAGATAAAGGGAAGAAGGCAAGCTTTTTTTTTTTCCTTTTTTTTTTTTTGCCTTCTTTAATCCTCAAAGGTTTGTTAGGATTAATGTTATAAGATCCTGGCTAAAAAGTAAAGCTATAGTAGTGGGATCTGATGATCTGTTTTTCATTCATTAGGAGGGTTTCCCTAACTTCAGCTGTAAAACAAATTTAGCCATTGTATCTGCTCTGCTGGAATCTAAGCCTTCCAGCTCAAAAACTGCTGTGAACATTAATGAAGACCAGCAGATACAGAGCAATGATGTACCCTGATTGCAATCAGAATCATGAATTAGAAATTGATGTACTGCAGAATATAAAAGTAGATATTCAGTATTAAAACAGATGAGAGGAAGTTTGTGATGACAGTAATGATTAACTTGATTTTTTCCCCTGACTCTTACACTATAAATCACTGTATTTTACCAGCCTGATATATTTTCAAATATGTACCTCGTATTTGGCTAAATTTAGGACAGGAAGAAAGCTTGCTTTGTTTTTAGGGTCCTTTTATTGTTTGTTTATGTGCTTGAAATCTACCTACTTTTAGATAAAGATCAATCAAGTAAAAGAGAAATCTGAGGTAGCTTGTGGAACAGAAGAAAAGCTTCTGAGTAATTTTGATATTTATTTTTATAAAGCACTACAATTATAACACTGAAATTTCCAAATTGGAAAGTGTTATTGACTTAGAATGGGAGATATAGTTAGCAAGAGCTCCTGAAAATCACTCATTGGTTCAGAAATCTAAATATAGATGGTAAAATTTCTTTGTGATCATAGTCACACTTTATATAGCCATTAAAAAAAGTCTGCTTATCGGGAGAAAGGAAAATGACTGCAGAAGAGGAAACCACTGCTGTCTGGTCATGCAGAAGAGATCGCATGGGGTTAGTACCAGCTTTCACCTTTCTGCAGCTCGTGGCTCTTCCAGGGGCAGGTGTGACAGAGCCTCTGCAGCCACTTCAGCATATGCATTGAGGCAGCTCTCAATCATTTTTGTCCAAGCTAATATGCCAGGTGAACTCAGTGCAGCAGCAACAGTGGGCAGGGAGACTCTTTGTTAGGAACTGCAATGACAGGACAAGGGGTAATGGGTACAAATTGAAATAGGGGACCTTTAGATTAGATATCAGGAAAAGGTTTTTTACTGTAAGAGTGGTGAGACATTGAAACAGGTTGCCCAGGGAGGCAGTAGAGGCCCCAACCCTGGTAGTGTTCAAAGCCAGGTAGGAAACGCCTTGAGCAACCTGGTCTAGTGGGATTTGTCCCTGCCCATGGCAGGGAAGGTTGGGACTAGGTGACTTATAAGGTCCATCCCAACCCCTTAACATTCTATGATTCTAACGATAATGTATAAGGAGCCAGCATAAAAATATTTCATATATCATAAAATTTCATTGTTGTATAATTTGGAACTAGCATGATTAGTTTGGATTTAACGGGGATACAGTTTCAGTAACAGAATTTGCCCTCAATGTCTCATGAGCACGTTTACTAACATTACTCAAAGAAGATGCAAACTTCAAAAGACAGGGTGTATGATATACACATATTGTTGATGGAAATCTAGTCTATTTACCCTACAAACACTGTTTTCCATTGTTGCTTTATTTCTGTCTAAATTTCTACCTTATTATTGCCAGGTGGAATGACTTTATAGGATATTTTCACTTTTTAAAATACTTCTGAAGATTAATGGAGTCCAAGAGACTAGCAGACTGTCAAGAGGGATTGTGTCTGCAAGTAGCTTTAATATTTGACAGCATCCATTTGTACTGAAAATTTTGAGTGAGTATGGCTTTCTAATGTCAGTGCTGTCTACAGTGCCTTTAGTATTGCTCTGAAGAGTGGGTACTGAGTGCACATGCACACAGCTGTTGAACTTGTCTATTTCTGGATTTGTCTAAACAAGACAATTTTCCTTGTCCATCTCCACTGTGGAATGATTACACTGACATAAAAGTTCAGAAAAATTTCTTTCACTCTCTCTTGCATGAGTTGTCAAATACTAAAACTGTGCTGCTAGGTGAAATTAATTACTGCACAGACAGTGTTTGTTGTGAGGTCTAATTTTCATATTGTATAATTATACAGATATGAAATATAAATAGCAGCTATTCAAAACAGCTCAAAATAACCCATACAGAAAATTTCTCACTTGTAGGAGAAATGTTAAGTAGTAAATATGTATATTTTAAATCTATTTTTATGAACTTGTCATAGTTATATTTGCATTTTGCTAGGATATACTTGTGATGGCTTCTCATACAAGAAACATATCAGCGTTATGAGGATATCACATAGCATAAACCAGGTTGTCTAATAGTTAAAAAATAAGGCACAAATTATATATTAAATGAGTTCTGATTTGTTGACAATGCTGCTAGAGCCAGAACTCATTTTCTTACCAGCACAATATGACACGCATTACATAAAAAGCCACAGTCCTGCAGATGTGACAATTTAACACAGACCTGTGTCATACTAAATGCAGAAGGGTTGCTTTATAACCTGCCTCCAAAACACCCCAGTAACCAGCTTTAACTCAGGGACCATACACTTGTTGAAATACACTGCTAAAACATTCTGCACTATGTAAATGTGAGTTAAAACTACAAAAGTATCTAAAAAAATTAATTGGCTAAAGAAAAGAAATTCAGAGAAACTGAACAACAATTGTATTTTCATTGAAATTAGCTTTAAAACATGGGGAGAATATTCAATTAGAAAAAGTATTTGGTTTTCACTTTTAGGTGAAATTAATGATGTCAGTACCTGAACTGAAATAATACGGCAATTTCTTAATCTGTCATGATATCCAAGGGATATCCTTGAGTTTCTCCTGTAGTCACAAATGTCAGGCAAAGCAAGGAGTTCAATACCTTTGGGGCTTTCCTCACCAGCAAGAAGGCTGGAGGTGCACAAGGAGTAGCTAGGGGACACCAGGACAGCTGACCCCAGCTGACCAAGGACATATTCCATACCATATGACATCATGCTCAGCAGTAAAAGCTGGGAAAGAAGAAGGAAAGGAGGATGTTCGGAGTGATGGCATTTTGTCTTCCCGAGTCACCGTTATGTGTAATGGATTGCTCTCCTGGAGATGGCTAAACACCTGCCTCTCCACAGGAAGTGGTGAATTAATTCCTTGTTTTGCTTTCCATGTGTGCACAGCTTTTGCTTTACCTATTAAACTGTCTTTATCTCAAGCTACAAGTTCTCTCAGTTTTACTCTTCTAATTCTCTCCCTCATCTCACTGTGGGTGGGGAGGGAGTGTGGGGCTTGTAGGGCTGAGTTGCTGGCTGGGGTTAAACTATGCCAACACCCTTGGGTCCCAGATATGGTGTTTTTAAGCCCATCTTTGTTAGGTCTGGATTTCTTATGCTGTTTTCAAGAACTTCTAGGGTTCTTTTTCTTGTAAGGCAGTACAGAAATACAGAAAGAGAAACACTGTTTATTCTAGCTCAAGGGAAATCAATTTTAGTATCAACTACTGTTTTAAAT
Source organism: Acanthisitta chloris (assembly GCF_000695815.1). Lineage (NCBI taxonomy): Eukaryota > Metazoa > Chordata > Aves > Passeriformes > Acanthisittidae > Acanthisitta > Acanthisitta chloris. The sequence continues at coordinate 128,488 of NW_008687545.1, read as the reverse complement.
AAGTAAATAAGTATTACAGTTAAGTCTTTGTTATCCTTCATCTGACACATGCCTGCTGGAGAACTTGACAGCACAGGCAAGCCTGATGCACCAGGTTCTGGAAGCAGATGACTAGAGCTTTATTTCTGTTGTGATTATCTCTCTCTTTCTTGCTAAAAATGTACACCTAGAAAAAATTCTCATATTGTGCATATACATAGAAAAATAAGATGACAAATCCAGAGAGAAAAATATATGTTTATTTTTTTTTAAAATAAATAATATATAAATAGTTATATATATGTAGCCATAGATATGTTTGCATTTGAGATCTAAACACAATTTGCCAAAAGTAGGTACATATGTGGTATGTTTCATAAGGTTTAAATGAGAGTGTTTCTGTCTTATAAAAGCAAAATTATTATCATCGCACTTGATGATACAAAGCTGGGAGGATTGGCTGATCTCTCTACTGTGTAGCCATTCAGAGTGATGACAACAGGGTGGAGAGATGGGCAGAGAGGAACCTTCTAAAATTTAAGAAAGGCAAGTGCAGGATCCTAAACTTGAGGAGGAATAATCCCATGCACCAGTATGGGCTGAGGGCTGACCTGTTGGATAGCAGCTCTGCAGAGAAGGACCTGGGTGACCTGGTGGACTGCAAACTGTCCATGAAATCAGCAGTGTGCCCTTGTAACCAAGAAGGCCAATGGTAAGCTGCTGTAAGTTTTGAAGAACACTGCCACCTGGTCGAGGGGGGTGATCCCACCCCTCTACTCAGCCCTGGTGAGGTCTCACCTGGAGTACAGTGTCCAGTTCCAGGCTTCTCAGTACAAGAGAGACATGGAGATCCTGAAGTGGGTCCAGAGAAGAGCTAAAAACATGATGAAGAAAATGAGCACTTCACTGATGAGGAAAACCTGAGAGAGCAAGGCCTGTTCAGACTTAAGAAGAGACAACTGAGAGGGGACCTTATCAATGTCTCTAAGTATCTGGCGGGAGGGTGTCCAGAGGTTGGAGCCAGGCTCTTCTCGGTGGTGCCAAGCAATAGGATCAGAGGCAATGGGCAGAAACTGATGCATAGAAAGTTCCAGCTGATAATGAGTGAGAATTTCACTGTGAGTATTACTAAGCAGTGCAACAGGTTGCCCATAGAGGTTGTGGAGTCACCTTTTCTGGAGATATTCAAAAGTTATCTGGACATAATCCTGAGTAACTCCAGGGGCTTTAGGGGACCCTGCCTGAGCTGGGAGGGGACCAAACGACCTCTGGTGGTCCCTTCCAACCTCACCTATTCTATGTGACAATTTCACTAAACTTCCAAGGCTTGGTTTTGTCTGTCATACGAAATCTTGGCTGAGGCAGGTATAAGGACTTTTTCTAACACTTTTAAAAAAACTGTGTAAGCTTCCATAGCTACAAAATATTTCATGCCAGAATATTAGGTACTGTAAATCAGCATGAGTTCTATGATGTCAGTGAAACTAGGCTGATTGATATAAGCTGAGTATCTTGTCCCAGATATTCAAATTGCAAAATACATTTCCATGACTCAGTTATGATATGCATTTCACTCTTATGAAGTAAATGAAAAACTACCATGCAGAGATGTTTTCGAACTGTATTTTTCACTAGTTGGCTTTGTCAGGAATTTCATCTAAAACTTCAAAACAATTTGTCATCCTCTTTGAGTAAAGTCTTGCTAAATATATATTTAAGTGATTGAAACTTTAAATTTAATTTGTTGCAAACCCTTGTTTGATATCCTCAAAAGAAAAATTTCCTTTGGTGAGCTACTGAAGTTTTGAAAATTATTAAATATTGGAGTTCTGGTATGTATGCACATAGAATCATGGACTGTTAGTTAAAATATTAATACAGTGTTTTATTAATAGTTTTGTTCTTACAGTGTGTTAACATACTTCAGATTCTTCAGAAATATTGATAATGAATTGGTCATCATTTTGAAGCCCATCAGTGATTTTGAGAATGTTAACCAGTACCTTTTAAAGAAGCATGAAGTGAAATTCTGACTCTATTAAAATGAATCATGCAATTTCATTAATTACATCTTGATCTGGGATTTACTTTTACACTTTAAATGACATTTGATATTTTTCTGAATTTTGAAGTGTTCAAAGTGAAGTAAAAATAATACTAGTGCTTATTGTTCAAAGTTTGGACTGTATAAAGTTTGGCCACACCTCGAGTACTGTGTTTAGTATTGGGCTTAAAAAAGGACATGAGGTGCTGGAGCTTGTCCAGCAAAGAACAACGAGGCTCAGAAAAGGTCTAGAACACATGTTGTATGAGGAACAGCTGAGGGAGTTGTTCGTTTAGTCTTGAGAAGAGGCAGCTCAGACCTGACCTCATCAAATCTCTACAACTACCTGAGAGGTGATTGTAGAGAGGTGAGGGATGGTCTTTTCTGCCATGCCTGCAGTGAGAGGACTAAAAAGAATGGACATAAGCTGAGTCAGGGGAGATTCAGAGTAGATATTAGGAAAAAATTTTCACTGTTAGGGTGATCAGGCGCTGGAATAGATTGCCCAAGGAAGTGGTGGAGTCACCATCCCTGGAAGTGTTTAAGAGTGTCTGTACCTGGCACTGGAAGATATGGTTTAGGGGTTACAGCAGTGACAGGTTAATGGTTGGACTTGATGATCTTCAAGGTCTCTTCCAACCTTGATGATTCTATGAAAATATTAATATGAAAAGCAGGGTACATGTGTCCATTTGTGTTGCATTCTGAGCCATTCTTACTTAACATTACTTAGAGAATTACCATCAGAAGGGACATAAAATTTATTTTGCTTTTTCAACAATTGCAACAATTTTTCAACAATTTTTCAACAAGCTTGTATGATTATGTGTGCATGTTTATAACTTGATCTTTTTATATTCATTAATAACTTGGAAAGATATTCAGAACTGAAATAAAAATAGAAAGCAAAGGACTGGATTTTGCCTTTAATTGTTTCTTATTTTTGCATGTCATGAAACATTCCTTATTGCCACTAAAATCTACTTAAAGATCAAGACACAGAAGACAAATCAAATGAAAATATCAGATTTTTTGCAATATGGATAGCAGAGTGCATTTGAACCCATCCAGGCCTGCTCAGGCATGAGGGCTGCTACTCAGTACAGCAGTGGTCTGTGTTGTGTGACCTGAATTGCTGTTCTGAATGAGATAATGCTGGTTCCAGCCACAAGTGTCCCAGCTAAGCCAGTTTTGCAGTCTGCGTGACCTTGCTTGCTTTGCCAGAAGGCTGAAGCAGGATGCCTTGCCAAGGCATCTGTACTAATCCCAGTACACGCTGCCTTCCCAAAAACTGAACTGGGTACCAACTTGTGGCACAACTTTGTGCTCTTTCAGCATATGCTGAGTGCACTGTACAGAAAATATATCTATCTAGTTCTTCAGTACTTGAACTTCAATTCTTTCTTAGGGAAATCTTTAATTGAAATATTTATAGATTGTATGGTTGAATCACAGCTGACTTACCTATATATCATTTCCTGTACTGGGCTCTTTTCCATCCCTGTCTACTTGAGACAAATAGTGACAAAGAGCAGATTCTGTGGTGTTCTCCACTTGAAATAGGAAGGTCTTATACTAGTGTTGAAATTGAAATAAGGAATCAAAATAATTTCTAATGAAAAAAACTAATAAAATTAGTCTTTGACCTCATAGGAATAAGTTGCAAACTAAATATAGAACTGAAACCCTAAAATTGCAAAATGTGTGTACCAATCTGTATAAATAGTAGACATACATTTGGTACAAATGTTGTCTCTTTCTCTGTATATGAACATATTTGCTTAAATTAATTCTATAAAATTTTATTTTTGTCCTTGATTCAGGACAGAATTCATATGGGCAGACATTCCATGGTGTGTTTGGCAGTATTCACATGGAGATATTGAAATTAAAAGAGTTATTTAGTCATCACTTTCTGTTTAATTATAGATTCTAATGTGTTATCAGATTAATGCCAATATTTTGCATATTCTTAATTAAAAAGAAGATAAATATAGATATCCTAAGACTACTTTTGTCCTTAATTTGATACTGTTAATGAAAAGAATGAAGGTTTTACACATACAGGTATTTTTAGCATTTCAGTCAGACAGGATTGGTTCTATAATAAGCTCTGTCTTCTGTATTTTTGCAGTTAACACCAAAATCTTATTTTTGTTTTTAACAAAAAACCCAAAATGAATCCTCTGCTTGTCTTTGACTCTCACATGAAGTAGACATATCCATTCAACTTCTATCCTTCATCTTTTTCCACCTTACTCTTTACCACCCTCAAGACACAGCCAAGAAAAGCACTCAAGTTCATTTGAATGGTGAAAACCCTATGAATAGTGAATAATGGAAGTCCTGTAGAAATGACTGTTTACATAAAGTTATGATCATGAACGTGAGTATGCATGGTTAGGACTGGATCTTCCTAATCTTAACAAGAAGCTTTTATAGTCTTACAGGCTCAGTGCTGCCTCATAAAATAATAATATAATAATAATAGGCTTCATGAGAGAGTTTTCTTAAGAAGTGGAACAAACAGATCTATGTTTAAAGACAATCTTAAATAGACTGATATATTAAGAGTACCTAACATGCTGAGTACAAATAGTGTCAATAGTATGCTGTGAATTATGCTTTGAAGATCACTTCCTTTGCCTTACCAGTATTGTACACTTCAGAAGTTCCATCTGTTTCATCATAAACAGCAGTTGTAGCTTATAGCATAATGAAATAAACAGGGATTTTCGTTAGAATAGTTGGTTTTACAGGCTATTGTAGAAGCTTTTGTCAAAGCTGTTACAGCCCAAGGATATGTCAGCATTTCCGTTTCTAAGGGTTTATAACCGCACTGTAAAAATGGTGTTTAGACTGGAACTTGCCAGATAAAGTCTCAGCTCAGAACCGAGATTGTTTTAAAAGAATGCATTTCCATAGCTATATTCTCTCTTCTCTATTAAAATTGAATGTTTTAGTTTAGCTGTTGTAATGAGCTCCACATTTGATATTTTGTTAACAACAACAGCTCTGAGCTGCTAGATAGAGCCCTGTCCTCAATGTGTCCATGGGAACATGCTGGATTAAAACAGAGTGGTAGTTTTTTCAGTTTCCTAAGGAGCACAACAGATATGTTTTTGTTTATTTTTTTACTGCCTCCTGAATCTGTAGAGGCTGAAGAGCCCTAGGTTAACTCATCAGACACAGTGCAATTTCAGAATATCCATATTGGAAACTCACGGACAGCTGAGCTGGGTCTTCTTAGTTACATGAATTACTGCCTCTGTTGATACATTTTGTGCTGAATCTATGTGGCTTCTAAATTTAAGTTATTATTAGTGGTTTTCTGCTAGCTTTTTTTTCTTTCTTTCTTTTTTTTTTTTTTTTTGAGGAGAGGGTGTTTGGCTTTTTTAAATGCACCAATTCAGTCATCCAAAGCTTAGTGCAAAATATATGCCACTCAGTTGAATCCTTGGCCACATTCTACACATATTTTCCCTAAAGCAACAGTCACTTCTTCATCTGTATTACCACCTCATGAAAGGATGGCAGGTAGAGACCAGGTGGTCTGCAGGTAAACACTTATTAGGTTACCTCTGTAGGGTTCACTTTTCAATAGCTTCTGGATATTTCCAATATCTTTTTGAGAATATAGCAATTTCTTGTTGTCAAAGGACAGGAATTAAATAGTTAACATATTAATAATCTGCTATTTGTGAATATCTCCATATATGCTTGTGAAGATGTCCCTAGAGAGAGAGAAAACAGATGAAAGTCACTGTACAGGCATATATTTTTTATATTAGCAATATGGAAATCATGCTGTCATTGGCACTGTTGTAGTCTGTGTGAAATGAAAGAATGGCCTAATATGTCAAGGTGAAAGAACTATAAAATAAATTTTATGGTGGAATGGAACGCTAGTATAGTCTGTCTTATACATAGTATGCTTTGATAAATTTTTCTAGATATGTAATGTAATGGGCTGATAACACCATTGTGTTGAACTGGAAAAATTAAGTGTGCGACCGCAGAGAGAGATGTTTCTTTCTGTGCTTTTATGCAAATGGAAACAACGAAAGCTTTTTAGAATTGCTTGACACATTTGACTGCCTGATAGGTTCATTTGTCAAGGATATCATACAGATTGCCCATCTAAGCATTAATAGAGTTAATTTTACATTGTATCCAAAGGTGTGTGAGAGCAAATCATCATGAGATACCTGAAAACCCTGGCATAATGATACATGTCTAATAGTTCATCATATTGTCTATTCAATAGTACATATTATAAAGCCATTCAGACAGTGGCCTCTAAAGCATTACTCTAACAAATCATATATTCCCTGTTAATAGTACAGCTCTTTTCCTGCAAGTGGTTGTTTGTCATTCTCCATATGACCCTGAAGAGTCCAGTACAATCTTTTACTGCATTTCATTTTCTCTTCCTGCAATGTTGAAAATGAGGATCAAACATGGTGGATTTCAAAGGTCATGCCATAAATGGTTTCAAGAAGTACAGGGGAGAATAGAGCATTGTGATGTATCACTCAAAGGCAAGGATAAAACATTTTATGTATACAAAAAATACACATGTATGTCTATATGAGGTTTTTCTGTGCTAACAGTGTATCATGCACTGGACTCCAATAGACATCACTTTTGGAAATTTCCCCTGTATTTATTAAAAGTATCATTGTAGGTATGTACACATCATAGGTGTATAAGACTGGTTTTGCATGATCAAGGTGTATTGCATTGTCTGAGGCAGAAGTTATTCCAAATGGTTCACAGTAAAGGGTGATAACCAAAGCTGACATACAAGAGTTGTACTGTCTTGTGATGATCGTATCCTTTTTTGATAATGCCATAATGCTTTCAAAGTACAGGGAATCATAACTATGTATCCTTTCCAACCAACTCTTAACCAAAGCAGACCTAATAGCCCCATAGATGCAGGAGAATATTTGCTCTACACAGCTGTTTCTGAGTGCTGAAAAGGTCCCAGTACAGACAGGGCAAACAGTCTTGTGTGTGTTTTATAATTTTACATTATGTTGTTGCTTTCCCAGGTTGAAAGCTCACAAAGAACTCTGAGTTCACTGTCTGACTTTTGATGTGTGACACTCTTGTGGACTTTGTGCAAATAACTCCTGAAAGTAATGAAGCACATGGTAGAGAAAATCATAGGTTCTGAGATGCTCACAAGAGCTTTCAAGAGTTCTGGGACAGAGAGCACAGCAACCAAAATCAATAGATTCTAATGTCAAAGAGTTAGTGTGAAATATAAATACTGTGATATAGCTATGCCATATAATGCATGCATTGCAGAATTACTCTATATTGATATTAATGTTACAAAGATTAACTTATTGAGAAAACACACAGATACTAGAAAACTGTCACTAAATATTTCTATTTAATGAAGAAACATAATTCCTATAAAAAACTATTTAGTTTCCTTCATAAGTACCTAACTTCCTAGTATATATTTCTTAAAAGATTGTATGATATAGTGAAGATGTAGAAAGAATGTAATAAAAAGTGTGTGAAATAGCCAACAGTTTCTGTGGTGATGAATTTGCTGGAAGTATCACAGCCCAGAGAGCAGTGAAGTTGTGAGGCTATGAGGAATGTATGCACTCATGAAGCACAAAAGTTAATGTCCTTCCTTACAATTTATCATAACTTCCTTTTAAAAATCGGTAATACTATATGAGGATTGATGTATATTACAGAAACATCAAAAATCCGTCATACTATGGATAGGATTTTTGAGTGATTCACACATCTGAAAAGCAATTGAATGTCCTGGGTCATGAAATGTTTACGTGGTAGGTTTCTGGATGGTACTGTGGTTTTATACTTCACTGCCTATGCTCTATGAATGGTTCTTTCCTTAAAGCTATGAGTAACGGATGCCATGATGTTAGGTTGATCATTTGATAAAGCCTTCACTCCCACAGTCAAGTAGAACTCCTTTATTCTCACTTCCTTTGAAAGCTGAGTTGTGTATTGTAAGGGTAGCTTAACTAACACAAGTCCAAAAGCCTGCAACAGAGACTTTAGTACGGCATTAATGAAGATCTCACAGCCATCGGAGAACAGGTACCTACTGTAGGCTTGTCCAGACTCCATAGTTGAAGAGCAGCAAAAGAGACAGACTTCCTCTACCTGTGTTAGAAATCCAATGGTAGGTGTTCACCCAAGTAGTGTGTGTATGGGTTAGGCTAGCAGACACCTGATTTGTATTTCTAAAACACTGAAAGTTATGATTCGGCTAAGGTTGAGACTTTACCTGTGTTTTTTACTGACAATCTTTTCCTGAAAGGTAGCAGAATTATTTCTGCATTTAGTGGGATTTTACAATTCTTCCTTCTTTGGAAAAAAGTCATAAAGGGTTTCATGATTGTCATGTGAAAGGAGGGTTTTCTCAAACCATTTGTGTTTGATTGGTCTGTCAGTACCCCAGCAAAGCTGAGCCCCTAGTGCCCAACCAGTCTGTTAGCATCCTGTTATGGGGACTCCAGTGAAACATTTGCTGCATCAGAGGGCAGTTCAGCTAACTTGCTCAGGGACATACTGCAACAGTGTATTGGACTTGAATCTGTTATTACAAATTAGAAAGACATAACCCTTCCTGGATTTCCCCACTCTTAGTCAAGGATGTTATTTGCTGCTGGTGACTGCTATTGCCCTTGAAGGACTCATGCTAAATAGTTTACAGAATACCACAGATATACTTTTAATAAATATTGCTAAGGATATAAACAGATGTAACAAATACTTTAATTATTATAATATATTAAAATCAATGCAATGCATAAATAAGAAATTAGAAATAATATATTTATATACAGGTATCTTTACAAACATACAGATAATACAAAATTGTGACAGATTTGAAGATTACCATTGATACTAACTGCAAAATCAAATTTGAAGTAATATACAGACAAGCTTTAATCATCAATAACAGCTAGCTCAAGATAATGATTTAGTGCACATAGCGTAAGCTTCTCACCCAACAGACATCTCTATGGGGGAGAACACAGGTTCAGACTATTTACTGATCCTAAAAGTTATGATGGAGTCTTCTTAACTTCTCCTCATTCCTAACACACTTTTATACTATTTCTTTACATTAGGTGGAGCTTGAGTGTCTCTAATCATACATTTGTTACTGATTGGTGTAAAATTCTCTCACTTCAGTCTTAAAGATATCATCAATAAGCTACAGGACTCAGACTCAGTGAGGGGTGATTGTACCTTGGAGGCAGGTAACTTTGGGATGCAGGTGTGAGTTACTCTTACAATTAGATTATAATGAACAAAGTTCACCTGAGGATAGTGATTTCTCCAGGGTTGCTGATTCAGTAGCAAGACATCTCCTATCTTCTTTGGTTGCCAGCTGCTATGCAGTTTATCAGCTACATGGTACCATCACATTCCCATCCCTGCAAGGATTACAGCAGAGCCTGGCCATGGCGTCTCCACTCTGATCCACCCTCTGTTTCATCCCTCACCATGTGCTTAAGGCTGAAGGCTGTGTTCTGTGGGGAATCATCTTGGAATAGATTTTATGTATGCCAGACACATTCCATCCAGGAAGTAGCAATTGCATTTCACCCTATAATTTCTGTCCTATTATAATTTCTGTTAGAATGTGAATATATCTTAACCAGTTTTCTTTGATTTTACCTCTAGTTAACTTCCCACACTGATATATAGAAGAGGAGCTTCTTCAAGCATGGCTCTCAGGACAGACTAAGGTAGTATGCCTCATGTGACATTATTGCATATGTGTTCAGTGGTGGTTAAGCTCAACAAGGACTCTCTATGCTCGGTCACATATTGAGTAGAATTTCAGCTGTCTGTGTTTTTGAAGGGCAAGTTTGTATTTTGAAGCTAAATACACAGATGTGTGAAAAGCCTCATTTATCTGTATTTGTAGTGTCAGCCTGGAAGGGTATATCAAAGGTCTAGGGATATTTCGTTTGCAGCATCCTCTTAGAATCTGGAAGCTGAACAAGTAATAGAGAAGCAGCACAAAGGTTAATAATGTACTATGAATATGTGGAAGGAAATGGAGAAGTAGTGGCTCAGCAGTTGAACTCTATCCTCATGGCCTTTGCAAAAGGTGAAAGGTTTCCTGGAATAGAGTCTCCCAGATAGGCACTGGTATTTTCCAGACAGAGTTCCAGAATTCCATCTGTTACACAGAAAAGAATACAGTATGTCCAATTCAGCATCTGAAGTGAGAAATTGGAATGACATATCTAGTCTCATAACTCTGATGCTTCTCTTGCATATTCTGCATTTGCTTAAAAGAGAGAGACTCCAAATGGAAAGATTGCTTTAGATGGACCAAATTCAGCCATCAAGGGCTATGTCACAACTGCATTGACCTTTCTTTTCCTGGTATACCCTTATTCTTCAGAAGGTAAAGGTTGTGGCAGTATATATGTTCTCTGTGGAGGGAGAATAAACCTACAAACTCTCCTATATCTTCATAGTGTTAATATAATCAAGGAATAAGTTCCAAAATCAAAATTGTTATGACTATTTTAAGACACTTTGCCTTTCACAAAAAGAAAACTCAGTGCTTGTATCTGCTTCTGTTTCTTTTCGAGACGCTTCGTCTCATTATGCATTCCTCATTTTACAGAAACTCTAATAATGTGTCATCAGGAAGACGGACATATTAAAATAAAATGCCACCCCTAATGATATTTTCTAATTTACTTGGCTTTCAGAAAGCATTATCTTTTCAAACAGAGCCTTCATAAGTAAATAGTTACATTGGGCCATAAATTTTATTTTCATATTCCACAAGTTGATACTAGGAACTCTGAAACTCTTGCAACAGATGTAATAAGACAGCTACGGATATTGCAGCTCTTAAAGTTTATACTTACATGTTTTTGCTGAATTGCATTTGACAAATATTTTCCACAAAAGCAAGTTTAACAGGATACCTTTGAAATTTCTGAGTTCAATGAAAATGGAATGCATAATTTCAAATTAAAATAAAGCAGATAAATCAGAGCAGACCAAAACTGGCCATTTAGTGCAATATATTTTCAACAACAGTGGTAAATACTGAATATTAATCTTTACTGAAAGTGCACAGAATCAGAGGAATAATTTGAGGCACAGAGGAGTCAAAGCTTCTCCAAATGCTCTCCTTGAGTCCCTAATCATGTTTCAGAAGCTCACCAAGGCAGAGGCAGTTTCTTCGCATTTAGTAGTACTCCACAGGCAAGTTAATGAAAGGAAGGTCTGACATTTAGTATCTACAGATGTGTTGCAATTAGGAGTTCCAGAGCTTATGTACATCTCTGTAAAAAAATACTTATTTTTTATGTTTTTGAGCCTGTTGCGTGCTGATTTTTCTGTAATAGACAGTGAACTTGTGTTTCTCCAGGTTTTGGGTGTTTTTTCCCATTTTCTTGAACAGCACAAGGTATGAATGCACAGTGGCAGGCTGCAGTTTATTTTCTCTCCCTTTCCTAATAATACCTGGCATCCTATTTCCGTTATCAGCTGCTTCTGAGCAGTTGCCTAATGTTTTTATATAATCCCATATATATATTATATATGTTTTAATTTCCCAGCAGGTCATATCACGACACTGTAGATTTAAAGCTGGAATTGTTTTAACCTATGTGCATTACTTTGTTTATCTATATTGCATTTTGTCTGACATTTAGTTATTCAATCTGTCACTGTTGTAAGGACTTTCTGCAGTAATCCACAATCAGCTTTTGAGAATTATCTCCTGAATCACTGTCCTTCCCTCTCTCACCTGTCCAGAGTATATCACGCAGGGCAGACCCTCTCACAGATCACATCTGGGGGCAACCCACCCCCAAAATGAAAGTAGAAAATGTTTCCCATGGTATGTTTTCTACTTTCTTCAGATTCTTTAATAATTAAACTGCTGCATAAAAATATTTAAATTTTCATTATCTTTACCAAAATAAAATTAATTCATTTTAGGCTGGAGCAATATTGCATATTAAAGAGTTTAATAGAGCTACAGAATCTTTCTAAATGAACATGGGTATGTCAATATTTTATACCAGGTTTCAATTTCTGCCCCCAACAGCTTTTTTGTATCACAAAGTCTCCATTGACTTGTGAGTAAATTTTTGTTTTCCAACATTCACTAGGAGTACTGCATGGGGATGGAGTCCATTGTTATGTAAACATAAAACATACACTGGTTATTGACAGACTGTACTAGTTCAAACTGCAACAGTTAAGTTTGCTACTTCAGGCAAAACTCCCTCTGACAGACAGATGAACCCACCCAGAGACACAGAGAAGTAGAATTATTCAGATGCCCACATATCTTTTTCTCATTATTTGTTTCATTATTCTTCCATCATATGCTGTTACTCCAATGCAAACTCTGTTCTCTCCTTTCAATAAACTCCTAGGGTACTTCTTAGAATAATATGGAACCGTTTTATTTTCCAAACCTCCTTAACTACATCTGGCAATTTTACCAAAGGGTTACTTGCCAATTGTAAGTCATATGAGGAGTGGCAGAGAGAGCTGGGGTTGTTTTGCCTGGAGAAAAGGAGGGTCAGGGGATACCTTATCTCTTTCTGCAACTACCTGAAAGGAGGTTGTAGCAAGGTGGGGGTTGGTTTCTTCTCCCAGGTAACACCTGACAGGGTGAGAGGAAATGGCCTCAAGTCATGCCAAGGTAGGTTGGATCTTAGGAAAAATTTCTTCATCGAAATAGTGGTCAGATATTGGAACAGGCTGCCCAGGGAAGTGGTAGAATCACCATCCCTGGAAGCATTCAAACAAAATTTGGGTGTGGCATTTGGGGACATGGTTTAGCAGTGAACATGGCAGTGTTGGGTTAATGGTTGGACTTGATGATTTTTGAGATCTTTTCCAACCTAAATGATTCTATGATTTTTTAAGAAAAGGAGTTTGGTATAATGAAAATAAAAATGCTATATATAATTTACATGGCTTAGTAATTTACGAGTCTCATTGCTTTACATGAACTTGGTCAATACTAAAATACTACAGACTGCTCTGATTAAATGGCATGTATGATTTCAGAAGGAAGGGTGGGGATTGGGGAGCAAATGGAGACATGGATTTGACAAATGGATCACTCAATGGATAAAAGATTGGTTTCATGGTTGCACTCAAAGAGCTTGATAATGAACAGCTTGATGTCCAACAGCCCAGTGTCCAAGTGGAGACCAGTGACAAGTGGTGCCTCTAAAGGTCAGTATTGGGACTGGCACTATTTAATATCTTTGTCAGTGACATGGGCAGTAGCAAGTTTGCGAACGACAGAAGGGGTAATTCTCTCCCTCTACTCTGCTGTCATGAGACCCTGCCTGGAGTACTGCATCCAGGTCTGGGGGTCCTAACACAAGAAAGACATTGACCTGTTGGAACAAGTCCAGAATAGAGTGACTAAGTTGATCAGAGGTCTGAAGCACCTCTCCTATGACGAAAGGATGTGGCAGTTGGGGCTGTTCAGCCTGGAGAAGAGAATGCTTCAGGGAGAAACCTTCATAAAAGGTTTCAGTGCCTAAAGAGGGCTTGCAAGAAAGCTGGAGAGGGACTTTTCCCAAGGGCATGTAGTAATAGGACAAAGGAAAATGGCCTTAATCTGAGAGACGGTACATTTAGGTTAGATATTATGGAGAAATTCTTTACTGTAAGGGTTGTGAGGCACTGGAACAAGCTGCCAGCAGAGGTTGTGGACTCCCCATCCCTGGAGGTGTTCAAGACCAGGCTAGATGGTGCTTTGAACAACATGGCCTAGAGCAAGGTGTCCCTGCCAGCGGCAGAGTGGCTAGTACTAGATGATTTTTAAAGTCCCTTCCAATCCAAACAATTCTATGATTCCATGAATTTCACATTGAAAAGAATTAGGTAAAATCATTTAAATATTGACTACTGAAATTGTGTTTAAAATTTGGAAAACACATTAAAAGTTCTTCTCAAGACACTGTGAGTCAAATATATATAGACTGGAATAACTTTCATTTTCTCTCCCACAGTATAAAAAGAAAAACCACAAGTAAAGAAGATCTTGGATTCTTATCTCAAAAGGCCGATACTTCAGTCAGCTGCTACAGAAACCTCTGCAATGCTTTGGTGTCCTTTGAAATTGTGTGTGTCTGGATGAATAAAACCTGAAAGTGGTAGACATGGTTCCACATATTGTTTCAGTAATGCATAGGATGTTCTACTCACTCACCTTAGGAAAACCAGAAGTTCAACATTACAAACAGAAAAACTTTTATCTAGGGCCTGTCTGAAGATAAACAATTAGCATTGGATATTTTTGTTTCCCAAAAGTAAAAATTTTCTGTTGAGATATTTGATTTATTATCTTCATTGGACTTCTTTTCAGCTTAATACTCCTGACAAAGCATGTATTTATGTGATGTATGTAGCTGCTCATCATCTAAATGTTGTATTTCATGTAATCCACAGGATAACCAGTAGAAATTGGTTGCTGTTGAAAGTAAATACAGACCTATTCTCTAAGAAGTCATTTGTTTAAGTATCTAACAACATAAATATAATAAAAAAATTAATGCACACAAACAACCCTTTGAGTGTTTAAGACAGGTTAAAAATATAATTTAATTGTTTCTCTAACTAGCTCACGGGTAGCCTGTAATGACAGAGTGAAATCTGGCAAAATAAAACAAATCAAGACAAAAAAACAAACCCCAAAAAGCAAAGCCCAAACATCCAAATCCAACTTTTTGCTTGAGTAAAATGCAGAGACTGGTATAGACCAGCTTGTCCAATCATAGTTACTCATGTATTCAAGTAGAATTAGGTTACAGTAAATCCACTAAAGATGCCTGGCAATTGGGTTTATTTCCTTGCCAGAAATGTGTTTTACTACAGACTATCAGTTTAAACTTTGACTAGAAATTTGTTTTAAGATATTTCCAAGGCTATGCAAACATGGGGAATTGGTCTCTTCAAAGGTAATAATTTTAGAGGAAATAATTTCCTCTCCTTAGAGGAAATCTCTTTAGAGGGATCCTGAAGAAGAAATTTTTAAAATTTGAGGCCAAGCACTTAGTGTTAGGGAGTGAATCTTTTGTTTGTGTGTGATGAAATAGTAGTATTCAGCAGTGGTGCCACTAAAGCAATTGAAAATTAAGGAGAGTTTCAAGATCTGATCCTCTTCTATATGAATTAATAGGAATTGTGCAGATGACTTCTGGAATCTAGTTTCAAATAAAATAACTGCTGTACAAAGTCAATAATATATAACTAATGGCTTGAATAGTACTAACAACAAATGGGGAGACACTGAACTATTCATCTTTTAAAGGAAACATATGCATTTCATTCACCTCTTGGGTTTCCTCCATAGAAGCTTTCTTCAAGATCTTCCCATTTGCAAGTTCTATTCAGGAGCTTTATTTCTAATATAAATGAAGCTGGAAACCATAACCAAATATTTTCATTTAGTGACAAAAACATTTTGATACTAAATCAAGAAGATTTTGGTAATTTAAACCTGGAATTTTAGATATAATAAGGTTTCTAACTGGCATACAAATTTGGTTAGTATATAAGAATATGCAATTAAGATGAAAGATTGTTTTGCAATACATATTTTCCCTTTATATCTGTAAATCATATTGCATAGAGAGAACACTGACTTGGTATATAACCATTTAACAAAAGCTTTAATAATATGTATTTTAAAAAGCTGAAAAAAATGTTATCTATACCTTCCTAATGGTAATTTCCTCATTAATTTAGTGTTCTCAGAAACAGTGGATTCAGAATAGTTTTTAATGAATAGGAGATATGTACTTATGAAAAGTTACTTTTATTTTAACTTGTGACTCAACCTTACTATTGGTATGGATTTCTTTCTCATTTTTCCCAGTTGATCTCTGAGATCCTTGGAAGAGAATAATTTTTGTATAACTCGTAAGACTGTCTGGTAGCAAAGCCCAACTATAGAAGCCATGAATTTAAGGCACAATTTAAATCTTGTCCATTCCTACTTTTAACAATTAAATTTAAAGCTTTGCATTATCAAGAAGATACTTTTTCCTTAGAGGAATGGGAATGGCTCTGATGCTGCAGATTTTCCTGTTTATTTGATGCACATACAAACTGCATATAGGAAAATAATTACTTTCTGAATGATGGTCACACTTTGAATAGCACTAAGAAGAAACTCTGTTTCCCTGAGTTTGGGTTGTAGTTTGTTTTAGCTCTAGTTTACATAGACTTATTTAGAGCTATATCATGTCTTGACAGAATAAAAATTTTCTACTAATATTTCAATTATTTTCTCTGTGGCAGAATTTAACATCTTCATTTAAATGCTAATTTTTTTCAGTTAACTGTAGAAATAACATGCTTGAAGACAAATATAGCCTTCAAGCTCTGTTATGAAAAATAATAGCAAAATTCATGCAAATGAATGCGATTCCAGATCAGTCAGTAACTTTCTGAGACAGCACCAGAAGAAATTTATTAAAGTGAGTAGACAGTGAGAAACACCACTGCTGGCTTATTGCAGTAACATCACTGCTGACTTACTGCAGATAGATTAAAGTGGTGGGGTGGTTTTGCTTTGTTTTGCTTATAACCAATGTGGATCAAGTAACAAGAGTATAAACACATCAGCTTGGTGTCTTCACAACAGACCTATGCTTTATTTTCTCAAACTCAGATGCAAATGGTTTTGATCAGTTATTATCTCACATTTATTCACACAGTCTACAGTTAATGGACCATGATCCTTCTCTTCTTTGTCTGTAGTTATATTTACATGAGATTCAGAAAGAAATGCTTATTCAACAGTGTCATCAAAGCAGCTGCTTTCTGTAGTCAGGCATGTCTCCCAGTTATAATGAAACCAGTGAAATAATGTGTTTGTTCAGAGCAATATTCACATGAACCCTAAATAAACTTCCTGGCTGAGACCTCCTTGCCAGCATGCTCTTCAGATTTGAGAAAACTAGAAGTTCTAAGAACACAAAAAAAATTGAAAGACCAAAGCAAAACCAAAGCTACAGTGTTAATTACAGAAATGAGATTCAGCTCTAATTCACCTCAATTCCCACTCTTGTCCTGGGAAAATTTATTCAGAAAGGCTGGAGGACCCGTTTGCAGAAAGCCATAGGTACGCAAAGAGGTGGAAGTCATGTTAGAGCCAAAAATGCACTCAGTGAGGTTTTCCTGGCTTGAAAATAGTCCAGAGAACCCAAACCTCTATACTAGATTCTAGATAATTTAATGGAGCCATACAGGCTTTCTTACTGCTGAAATGCAAGGCCTTATCTGGCTTCTGGATCCATCCAGGTCCTCATAAATATTTGCTTAAACATCTAAAGGCTAGAGAGCGGCTGACAAAAAACCAAACAAACAAAACATACATGGAAGGAACAAATAGAAACTTGTAGCATAAAGAACTAAATACAAATGGCTGAAGAACATTACAAGCCAAGTAGAGAGGACTTAGCTTGCAGCTGCAAAGAAATAGGCACTGAAACTGACCAAATAAGGGAAAAACCTTCTTGTGAAATAGGTTTATAGTGAGAATGATTTACAAGGAAGCAAAAGCTTGCATATATGATCCCTGATAGCAGGAGAAACAGGAAAATCTCAGAAATACAAATAGAATAAGGAGAGTAATAAAAATTCCTAATTAGTGTTGACTTGACTATATGCTATAGGTCAGAAGATTGTTTCCTGATTGTCATTGAACAGAAGCTAAGAAAAACCTGAGTTCAGTGTCCAGCACTTCCATTGCCACACTAGCTGACCAATGGAAGTAATTTATTCCATCTGGGTGTCTATAGATTTTCTTATTCTCCATGACCTTTCTTATTCTCTATGTCTACGTGCACCTCAATTGTAAGGTAGGCAGAATAGCTATTGCCTTTTATTCAGCTACACTCTTATCTGCAAACTGTATTTGATGTAGTCCTGTCAAACCTGGGGCAAATTAAGATCTTCATCCTGTCTCTGAATTTTATGCTTTGAGCCCATTTTTTGGGAAAAAAAAAAAGAAAGAAGAAAGAAAAGGATTTATACAGACAGAAGAAACAGTTGAGACTATTAGGAAATTGGAAACTAATTTGTTCATCAGCTAAGACAAAGAGGACATGCTATGAAATGGCATATTGAAACAGATATGCTATATTTAAATCCACATCCATTAAGAAAGCCATCGGCAATATTATAGGAGAAATATATTTCACAGAAAATGTCAAAGATATTTTAAAGAAATTTGTGCCATCAATGTGGTTCATTACTGTACCAAGGCCTTAATCTTTCTTTATTCATAGTTAAGACTAAATTAAGATTTGTCCCTGGTCCCCTGTAGATTTGTCCAAGGTGGCAGTTGTGGGGATTGCTCTATATTAGATAGCACTGATCGTATTGATTGAGGCTTTTGAAAATATATAATACAGTTTGTCAAATTTTATATGCTCTTAAAAAAGAAACCACCATCTGAAAAATTGTACTAGTCACTATGGCCTTACCAAAGTAAAACCAGTGAAATTGATGAAGATATAGGCACATTTTTTTGCCTTATGTTATTATGTATATTAGTACTTGAACAGGCTATCTTATTACAAAGTAAAGGGAAGTTTTGCCTAAAAAAAAAGATCTGGAACTGCTAAAATATATGTCTCAATGCTTTTCAAAGGCTCATCTCTCTTATTAATAGTCAATTCTGTGTGGACAGATCTTGGAGCTGCTTGAAGTGAGGTACTGGTAAGACAGGCTCTGTTCACTTACTCTAACTGCTATAAATGTAAAACAATGAAATGAAATGAAATGAAATGAAATGAAATGAAATGAAATGAAATAACATTAAATTAAATAGGAGAGAGAGAAAATCCATGTGCTGAAAGTATGAAGGCAGGTTGAAATCCAAGAAATAAAATTTATAAGAGAAACTACCAAGAGGAACTTAGGGAATTTTAAACCAATCACTACAGCCATTTCATTCTCTTGACAAAATATTACTTTCCCCATTTTAACATGAAGTAGCCATTTCTAACAAAAACATGGGCAATGTGAAAACAACACAGCAGTAAATGTCATTCTTGTTCTGCAAACTCCCAAAATATTTTAGGATGCAATCAGGATAGCTGGATGGTTCCCCCTCCTGGGAACACTGTTCACACCATACTTACTTTCTGTACTTCCATGCAGGCTGGCAAATCCACTCGGCTGTTTCAGTTAATTAGACAATGGTCCCCTGATGCAGAATGAAGATGAATCCAATAACTGATATGTGGAGCTTTGGAAGCACGTAAGTGGTTGTTTTGGCATGTTTCAACAAAAAAATACACTTATATTTCTAAAAATATGTAATTTCTACATTGTGCTGGTCTGCTATTACTTCTAACCAGCTGAGTTCTGATGTACATGCTATGCCTACAGTAGTCATACAGGCACAGGTCACAATAGTTTACACATTATTTTTCCTCAGTTTAGGACAAAAGGTACATGCCACTTCCTAATTTATGATTCCCCATTTTTGCTAGGGAAATATCTTTGAAATATATATCTAAGTGGGTAGGATCAGACTCCTTTTCAAAATTCATGTTCCCTAACAAAGACAAGTCACTGGATAAAGTATAAAACTCAAATGCAAACATCCTAGTCTGAAACACTGTAGACCAGTTTTAAACCATGGTATTAGGAAAGAAAAAGATAGGTTTCTTTTTTTCCCATTGTCTCAAAATTCTAGAGAAGGGAAACAGGGAAGAGCTGTCCAAGCTCATTCACAATGAGAAACAGATGTTAGTTATTATGTAGTTACTGTATTATTCATAGGATTTTGGTATCTGTATTATTTCAGATACACATTTCCCAGGTATACTCCGTGCACAAAAGGCTTTGGAGTTCTGCAAGTGTTACAGTAAACCTCTGATTACTTTTCATGGGAATGTCATGGCTAGGATTGCAAGCTAGTGCCATAGGAAAGAGATAGAAACAGTTCTCTAGGCACATGTTGAGCTTCAGTGAGAGAGAAAGGGAAGTACCTCCACTGAACAAAATCACAGAGGGCTGAGAAATAACTGCAGAGTGACATTCTGATATTGCACTGTTTACCTTATACTGCAACTTCAGTGTGTGCTTGCACTCCCACCCAGGTACTGTGACAAAACTGCGAGACAGCACCACAATGCAGACTCAGGGCATCAATTTGCAATAACATTGTTGCTGTTCAGCTCCATTAAATAAAGCATTTTTCATGTCTCTTTTACAGAGGGTCACCGACCTAGAACGTGCACATTCCAGCTGATTTTTTTTTTTTGGGTGGAAATGGGACATCAAGTGTCAGAATTGCAAGCAATAGGTCATCTCTGAATTACAAAAGAAATTTAGGAGAACACAATTCGAATCTGTGCATCAAACAAGGACCTCCAAATGCAATTGAGCATTCAGTAAAGAATGGTTCTCTTGTATAGCAGAATAATTTGATATGTGACCTAGTCAATACAAATCTGATGATGGAAAAACTGCAGCTATGAGTTCTGAATTACCAGCCATGTGGATATGTGGTGATATTGAGTGTTAGGAGATACATTATATCCCTACATAATTAACTGAAAGCTAATTTAAATGTATACTTTTTATGTATAAACAACACTCTCTAATTCTGAATTTCCATGTAAGTATCACTAATAAATTGGAAGACTAATTAATCAAATAATGCCGCAATATTAAATAGCTAATTTGCCAAGCAAATTGGTTTTGAACACTTGTGTGAAGCTGCCTGTGGCTATGTCAGATTATATGGTATAAGTCATGCACTGAAGTGTATTTTCACTGCCAGAATACTTTAGTGTAGATCACAACCCTACAAATCCATGTGTGCTGCTGAGAATATAACCCTAGAAAAGTTGACATATTTCTTATCCAGAATACTTTTTCTCTTTCATGTAAAAAGAAATTTTGCAGCTACAAAAATTGAAGATATTGCTTGTAAAACTCTTTAGGGTTACACATCACATTTTAGTATCATCTAATTGGAGTGTCATTTCAAAACAAGAGCTGCTAACTAAGAAGCTGGCCAAAGAAATGGGAAAAGTATAATAATCAGTTTAAATATCAAGGTTCAGATATAGATTTTGAAACTGCCAGGAGGAATGGGATGGAAATTTAATGCTTGGCTCAGACTAAGGAGTAATTTAAAGACTTGTTTATAGAAAATGTTCATTGCAATTTTTGAATAATATGCAGTATCTCTGAACAGTGAGGAAACAAAGATCAATGAAATATGTGTGGTACTCTGCAGTGGGGTATACAATTATTGCTATATGTAATTTATTGCCAATGTTTATAGACATAGTTGTAAAGCAAAATTACATCATTAGATAGTAGATGATAGAACTCCTTAAACCAGCATACAAATCTTTTGTTGTCTTAGACGCTTGCTTAGGTAAGACTTTCTTTATCATGTATAATATTTGAGGGGCAATTTTCATTAACCAGGAAGTCTAAATGGAAGCAGAAGTGAGACCAATACAACTGACCACTGCTGTAGGTATTTCTAGAGCTCCACAGTTCAGAGGTGCTAAGTCTAGCAATCAGATTTCACCTAGACTTGTCCATAATTTAATGGTCTTATACTTAAGTAAGCCATAAAATTTAATGGTGGCATTTGTGTTTAAGTCCAGAAACATGCTTGTATACTTTTCTGGACCAAGACCATTAACACCATCACTGAAGTATCTGAACAGCATAAGTGAGGCAATATATAGATGAACATTTTTGTTGAAGCAGGTTGCTATTTGTATTACCATTCTACTGATCCAAGGACAAGGGAGGAGGAGACTGAAGATCAGATTTCTGTCAGTCTCAGGAAGAGGCATGATGCTTTGCTTCACACATAGTTCCAACTGAATCATGGGGGAGCACACTCTAATTCACTATGACTAAACAGAGTATCACAGTTTGGCTTGAAACAGCTTTTAGAAAAATCACACAGGAAGTTTGTGTCAGATCCTAAACCCTCATTATCTCACTCTTCGCCAAATCTTTAACTGCAAGACCATCTGCAATGCCTTAGTTTCCAATCTTCTGTTCCAGAAGGTTATTACTTTTTTTCCTTCCCTCATGGGGTGTGAGTTTCAATAATTACATCAAGAAACTGTGAGCACATATTTAAGGAGAGGTGTGGGGGGAAGGAAAATAAAGAGATCAGTTTCACTGTAATAAAGGCTGGGACTTTTAAGATTGAAAGTTCCTTAGCCTACTTGCAAAGTTCTGAACAACTGTCTTATTTTGTATTCATAAAGTGTGATTTTCAAACTGGTAGCTGTAAAATGGGCTGGTGAAATCAGGTGTCATGACAGACTGCTTAAATTTTGAAGAATCAAATTCAAACAACTCGATTTAATTCTATGAGATCATTAGTGCCATCTTGAAATTAATAGACATGTCTATTTTTCATAAATAATTATGAGGTTTATTAAGTTCTATCTACCTTGTTTGGTGGGGCATTCAAAGAGTAGTTAAGAGTCCTTTTTTTATAGTTGTTGCCCAGCACTTAATATGTGCAAATTCTTAATTTTACAGTGAGCACAAATGTACAAGAAGAGGTTTGTGACTTAATGTGTGGTCCTAATGCCACAATCAAATCTGAATTGCAAGAGGCTACTTCTTCCACTCCACTTACAGTGACTGCTGGCTAGAAGGGGAGCAGTTGGCTGCTCATCTATACCGTTAGTTACTGAATATAGCCAATTACAACCACTACCCACCCCAACCACATATTGCAGGTTGAAAACTTGATTGAATCCACTTACCAATGAAGCCATAGAGCAGAACTGAAAACTTTTCTTTTTGGGGTCTGAGTCATAGTTGTCAAGATAATTGGAACTGAGCAAGGACCTAGTGATGCTACTTACTCAGCTGCTCCAATGTTCAAAAGTTTACACAATTTCACCACAAAAAGATTTTAAAATTTATTTAGCATACATGAAGATATCAGTTAAATACAGGAAAGTAAAATCTTTCGGTGTGTAGTACAATCAGCTAGGAAATTAGGACTGGGGGAGAAGAATTCCATTTTGATTTTACAAAATAATTGACAGGCAGACAACAGCTATTGGACTCATAATTTGACTGTGATAGGCACACATCTACAACCCACACAAGGTCCTTGGAAAACTTGGCAAAGTACAGTATGGAAAGTATAAATGTCTGCATGTGTTTTCTTGTTTCCAGAGTATCTGTCACTGTGCTAATGGGGACAGCTCAGTACAGCTCTAACTCTGCGTGGAAAGTGCTGTAATGGAGTAGAACACTGCCAGGTAACAGCTCATGCTTTTCCATGCTTTTCCTTCTACAATGACACTTGGCCAAGTTAAAGCTGAAATGGCTGTTATGAGTGTGACCCACATTGCTTCCTCCAGCAATGAGGAACTCGCCTTTCCAAGAGCAGCTCTCCTCACTGTATATATCTTCAGATTTGGACAAATTCGTGTCTGGTAATGCATCCGCTGCAAAAGGAGCTGAGCATATCAACAGGCTGGAAACCTACTTCCTCTGTGAGAGTAAGAAGACTTTTAGCCACTTTTTTTTTAGTGAATAATCTTATAAAGACTCCTCAAAGCTATTTCCCAAAAGAAACTAAATACTAAAGAAGAACTGAGGAGCAGAAGCAAGCCTGCCTTCTTTCAGGTTTCTGAACTACTTTGCTCGATAAAACATCTGCTTAAGTGCTTGCTTGTTATATCATTATGCTCAAAAAAATTTTTTTAACACTATCCATCATGAGAAAGAATTCTAGACTTGGTAGCACACCACGGGTGTTCTCACTTGTGCCAAATGTACTATACTGATCAAGCCAGTCATAACAAGACATTATTTCTAATGGAAAAGGTGGTAGCAAAGGTCTGTAGCAAAACAATATTATTTTTTATCTGGTCACAGTGACACATCTGCTGTATGTCTTGATTGTAACAGTAAAAGTATTATTTTATATTGAATTTCCAATTTTTCTGTTTTATCTTGTTTCTCTTCTGTATAGTTCATGTGGTAAACTCCCTCTTGTTTGAGGAAAACCTCTCTTTTATTTAGTCAGGAGGGTGTGCTAGCAAGCTATCTTTCCACTGGCAGAATCAAATATTAGCATATGCCATAAAATGTCAATCAAGTATCATTTGAGAAGACAGAAGCATGTTTATTTCTTCTCCTATTCAGAGAATAAAAGGGATTAGTGTTATCTTGTTTTCAAGAAAAAATTTTCTTTCTTTAACAAGAAAAGTTTTGTATGTACTCTCAAGGGACTTTCTTAGATTTTTCAAGACATAAGTAATACCATGCTGTAATCTTAAACATGTCAAATTGCAGTTGCAATATCCTAATTATCACCTAGTCAGGCACATGATATCATCTCCTATCTTTACAACACATGCCCTTAAGCCTTCAAGACTATTCCATGTTAGTAGGACTTCCGTTTAGTTTAAATGTTTTAGGGTCATAAAGAAAAATATTCACTGTGGGCTTAAGGAAAGAGCTTGGAAAATTAGCAATCTGCAGTGTTTTCTTGATCTTTTCTCTTGAAATCTTTCTGATGCCTCATTTTAGATTTTGCTCCATATAATAGCATATCAGCCATTTTCAGATTCCATATGTAAGCATAGAAAAAATTAAGGTTTGAGCCAAGATAAACCAAGTATGCACATCAGGCCAGATGCTTAGTGATTTTTTGTGGAAAAGAAAATCTAAGAGGCCAAAAAGTGTGTTCTGTTACATTCAGGGACATACGGTAGTACGTGCTTTTATCAGGTAATCATTCTCTGGCTGAACATCAAAGAGTACGTTATTGTAACCTATAAGTTATCAGTTCTGATAAAACTGATGTTTTGAACCACAGAACAAAAGAACTGGCTGCAGACTGGTTTCTTTTAAAATCCCAGAATTATTACTGTTTGCTACTTTTACAAGTCTACAACCATATGTAAGATATCTAAAATTGTATTTATAACCGCAGTATTTGTAAGGTCCTGTGAGGACCTAAATTCCTCTTACATAAATCAAAAATATTGATTGAAATCATGACTGTTTTCCTTTTTTTTTGTCACCACCCTGTGTGTATGCATAGAATGCAAGCAAGTGAGATAAAGAGCAAGGAGTGGGAGTAACCATGTAGTTCTATATCTCCTCTTCAGTCGAGCCCACACATGTTTTTTCATTTCTGCTCTCCACTACCAGCTTCAATTCATTAGTCTGAAGGCAACCTATTCTCAGGTCCAGACATAAAACCAGGAAAAGAAACAGAAGGAATTAAACAGGGAATGGTGAGGATAGTACTTAGCTACCAGTAAGCATGATTTCTCTGTGTTAGTCATGCCAGGAAGTGTGCATGTGAGTGTAATAAGATACACATTGTGGAAAATCTCCAGGTGTTCCACAGTTTTGAATTTGGGTCACTTAAATACATCTGTTGCTGGTTTTGAAAGGTTTGTCTACTGTCTATTAAAAATGAAGTATTAAGAAATAATTTTTACTCCTTGCTACAGCATTCAGTGTGGTCATTGATTTCCTCATGATCAGCCACAAGCATCTGTGTGACTATTGTCATTCAAAAATTAGCTCAGTACTTTACCTTTTTTAAGTGAAGCATGAAAAAGTCTCTTAGAGTTCAAGCATGAAATAACACTATCATTTTAACCATATTCTTTATTTTTCTTTGTCAAGCGATGTTTTCATAAGGCAGATTAAAACCTACTTGACAATCTTTTAAATGCTGTCATATATTGTTCTAGGGGAAGTGTTATTTAAACTGGTCTGAAGCTGATGTTCCTTTAAAGTGTGAAATGTTTCTTTCCAGAACAGAGAAGAGACAAATACATATAAAAAAACTTCCAGGAAATCAGTCTGTTGCTTATCCATACACAGAACTTCACCACTGGAGGAAATCAGCCCAGTAGAGAGTCTCATTAGCTGCTCTGAGACCTGTTACATGTGTATGAACATCAGGCTGCTTAGGGCTTTGCTTTTGGCTGCCTCCTGGGTTTCAGACTCATGAGAACAGTGTAAGGGATGTAGTACACAGTTAAGCTGAGTCCTAAGCAGCCGGGCTGGGAAATGACATAATTATGGCAGGAAGGCCTAGGATACCTAAAAAATAAGAGATGGAATAATAGTCTTATATTCCAATTATTTTTTGGATTGCACATGAACCCAGGGGGGCAAAGAAAGTTTCCTTCTTTCTCCTGCTCAGCCCACAATTGCATTCCTGATCAGAAATTAAAATGACTGAGGATCTTAAGCAACAGTAGTGTCTTGACTGACACAGGTGGATTTGTATCAATCCTGATATGACTGCAAGATGAATTGGTGGCAGCTGTTAGCAGGTGACATCCCCTTTTGTTAAAAATTATTTATTTTCTTCAGTAAATTCATGCCTAGCTGTAAGTATTAGCAGCCATTTCAGTCAGAAATTACACTGATAAAACTTTCATGATAGTTTGTGATTTTAGCAGATACTTAAAAAACTCACCTGTCACATGTAATGTAAAGAAACCATTTTCAGCTGTGCTCCTAAGTGACTTTCATGCAGTAAACAGACCCAGCCTTGTTTATTTCATTTCCACTAAACAACAGCTCGAAAATATTAAAAAGATTTTTTTTAGCACAGTAAGTCACATAGAGCCTAGTGAGGGATATGTGATAAGAGTAAGGGATACATAAGGAGTATCCAAAGATGTCCCTAAAAAAAAGAAAGGAAAACTCAACGTAACAGCTGGTACACAACAGTGGAATTATGCACCTGTTTAGGCCTAAACACAAAGAAACGGAGATCTGTTTCAAATTATTAATGAGCTAAAATAAGCAGGATGAAAATCCATTTCAGTTCTCAGGAAAGAAGGGCTTTACACTTCTATAGAGAATTGTTCTCTTCAGCCTTCTAAATTATGCAGATTGAGGAAATGTCCATAAACCAGAACATTAAATAAATTATTGGAGACTTGGGAGTTAATTTCCTAGGAATATATTTCTTTCTCTTTCTGTCCTTATCAAATTAACATAGACAATGGTTTTTATTATTGCCAAGTGGATACTATGAACTTAAGCAAGCCTTATTTTGAGGCATTTAAAGCACTGAGTTTCCTCAAAATTAACAACTTTAAGAATCAGTACTTTTTGTTTGAGGACTATAGAATTTCTTTTGCAAGAACTAGCATTTGATTCTAGTAGGATCTGAAGTGTCAAGTATGACTTTGCTGTCTGTCTATATCTCATAGAACTAAACATAATGACCTTTAAATTCATCACACAATGTAAAACTTAAAACTAAATATGGTGTGTTGCCTTAAATTGGCACTGGGTCTGTCTGTACTCAAGGAAGTTAGATTTGTGAGTGTTAGATTAAGAAATACCAACAATTCCCTTTTCTAAGTATAGAATGGCATTGGTTAAAAGAAGCACTGTAAATATTCTTTCCAATTAGCTTAAACCCTATAAACATTCACTGAAACCCTACTAAATCTGCTTAAATTCAGAGACTGTCCACCATTTGCCAGCTGGTAGTTCCTGTCTGGAGATTTAGCAATAGATATCTGTGGGATGGGAAAAAGCTGATTAGAGATGAATAATGAAGAGAGACCAAATCCCCATTAGCCAGGTCTGAAAGCAGAGTCTAACAAATGACCCCACGTGATATTTAATAGTGCCCAGTTAGGCAAAGAGCAGTAGGCAATAGAACCTGCTACTTATGAAGGAGAGTGCAGAACTGTGTGTATCCTGCTTGCTTTGAGCTTCCTGTGGATTCGGTGACTTTTTTACAGTAGAGAAACCTCCCTTATACTTCACCAAGCAACTCTTTATTTCATGGAGTTATATCGAAGAATGGCATTCTGGGTTTTCATAAAATGGATATGGTTTATGAGTTTCACAAACAATGCTAAAAAAAGAAGTTACTCTCCAGAAATGAGAAGGAGACTTTAAGTAATACGAGCACACTGGAACAAAAAGTTCACCTAAAAAAGGTGAATCCTTATATTTCCTCTCATATTCACCATGCTGTCTGTGAAAGAAATCACCGAGACATGTGCCAACCTGTCTTTTTCTGGGAATAAATTTAAAAATGTAGTGAAGTTAGTAAGAGTTCGCAAGCTATGGTAAGCCTTGTATCAAAACTTTGCTATAGCAAAATCCTCTATCCATTCTCTCAGGCAGAACAACTTCACCAGATGACAAAAAGCATCAACCATCCTTTGAGATGAACCTCCTCTTTGACATGTGCCACATTGGGAATCTGAGGAATAAGATTAGGATTCAAACTTATTCAGCATGTCTTGCTAAGTATTTAGACCTCTCTGCTCAGGGTATTTTCTTTCATACATCAAAGTCACATTTATTTTGATATTTCAAAAATCTATGGATGTATTTCATATAACTGTGCATCTTCTAAGCAAAATGAGTCTTTAGCTGAGTAAAAAAATCCATGGTTTTTATTGTTCTGAGGATTACATACTGAAAGAGGAGGCTCAATGTTGTAATGCAGTGAATTTCATACTCCTAAGATAAATTACAAAATGAAATATCATCTCCTTTTCTGATTCTTCTGTCTAGACACATTTTGTACAGCAGGCAATTGGGAATTATGAGATTAGAGTTCCGTTGAGGTGTTCTGCTGACTTCATAAGCTATACAACTGAAGCTCAAGTGGTTTATGTTGTCATTGGAATCCCAAGACAGAATAGTAAAACTACATAATTCATGGTGTGCCTGTTTGTTTTATATAATAGTACACAGTCTGAGTTCCTGATTCAGTTCTTTCTTACTCCCACTGAGGCCATCCTTCCTTTCCCTCAAATAGCTTCCTGACAGCACAATTGAAACAGCAGTTTGTTATAAAATAAAAGGTATTTTTGCAATTGAAAGAAAAGAATGAGCATTTCTTGAGAGGGAAATATAAAAGTGAAAATGTCAGTGGAGATAAAAAAGATTAATTCAGGGTTGAAACACTGTTCATCAAAACTGGATCAACAGGTAGGTTACTAGAGCAGAAGAAAGAATGTAACAACTGGGAAGGAACAGGCCTCTTAGATTAAAGTATGGGTCAAACTGAACTGGTTTTCTGAAAAGTTTAAGAGACTTCAGTTATTTTAAAAAAAAAAGGCAAGATATTTTCTGAATCAACAAACAAATGGGTCTGGAAAGAAATTGTCCAAATTTGGGATTTGTCAAAACAAGCTCTTCTCAAGGCTTGAAATATTTTACATGAAGAGACATGCTATTTTGACTATGCGAGCCGGCATTAGAAAGAACCATTTCTCCAACACGTCCTCCAACCTTCTTGACCCAAATGTCTCTACTATAGAAGCTTTAGTCATAAGTTAATGCTAAGGGGAAATGCTTGTTAAAGCTTACATGAAACTAAAAGTGTGGAGAAATTTAAATACTGATACTTTCTCTTCCTTTAAATACTGATGCTTTTCAGTTTCACTTTTCTAAGTATTGGATAAGGCACTTACGCATTTTTGAGCAGGGAAGGTAAAGTCTCTGAAAATATGAAGCAATGAAGAGAGAAGCTGATGTGTGCTCACGTAAATGTTAAGATGGACTACTTAAATGGCTTAAGAACGGCTACTTAAATAGCTTAGGAACATCCAGTGAAGATTTAATTACTGTGTGTGGCCTCCTTCTAATACTCTTAAAAAGCTGAATGAATAATGTATCACAAGTCTCCTATGATCTCACCCTAACAGAAGATATTTTTCATTAAAAAACAAACAACGGAGTAGCTCATAGCCTTCACAGAGGCTGCTTTAGTAAATCAAACTATCTCTAGAACGTAACTGGGGATTTTATGCCTTCAAACATGTTGGTCATGATAAGAACCCTTTAGAAATCCTTCTTTTAAAGGATAGATATCAGCAACACCTAACAGAATAATTTAAAATTCTGGAATGATACTCTTGTTTATTTAAATCTGCTTTCCTTTTGTAACAGCTTTAGATGATACTATAGATTCTTCTCTAGTTAAAGTATGGTGGTTAGATTCATGGCTCCCACTCTCAACAGTGATATGACACAAAGAAAATATCAGCAGAGAAAAAATGGAAGAGTCTTTTTTTATGAAATGGCACCAGAGGATCTTTCTCAAGGGAATATTTAAAATAGATGTGTTTACATCTGATACACTTGCATGGCTGATAACAGTAAGCAGATTAAGTATATACAGAAGACCTTTTATGCCTGCTTCCTTTGAGTGAAGGGTATTATATTTGTAAATCAAAGTCTAAGTGCTGGCAAAGAGAGCACACTGCATAATCCTATTGAAAGGTTTATATCCTTAAACAGCATTTTTCCATAACTGTAACTTGACCATTTTGCTCGTTCAGCTTCAGGAGCAGACACATGAGGACATAATAACAAAAGAGTCACAGCTCCTAAAAACCAGTTCTTTAATTTTTTTTCCTAAATTTTCAGAATTAATATATTTTTACCTTTATTTTTAGTAACCACAATATGTGTTTATGAGAAACATTCCCATCTGCAAATTAAAATGTTATCTAGAGTAAGCCTTCAATCTTAAATGTATAGAGGAGAGGTAAAACAAATCAAAGGATTTTTTTATTTTATTTTTTTATTTAGAGACAGAAGAATGCATATAACCTTCTATCTAGAAGTACTGCAGGAAAAAAGTAGACAGTTTTAGGTGTTGCATGTATTTTGTCAAAGTCCCCGAGAACTTTGAGCAGAGAGAAAATATTACACTTTGAAACTTTTCTTGGACTTTATGTTACAGCTGGGATCCTTTGTGTGTGTGTTTGATTTTTCATTTTTGGTTTTGGTTTTTTTTCTTCCATTCTTCTGCTGTAATTGCAAAGAACTTTTCAGACTGGAGCTCTGCAAAAACCACTTGCAGTAGGTTGTTGATGTGACTCCAACTAAAGTCACCAAAGTGTCTAGCTGCATTATGCATTCTCTAGTCCCAAAACATAAATAAAATTAAAAAAATATTTATGACTAATGTTGTTGGACCAAATATGAGCTTAAGAAATTGTTTATGTTATACTCTTAATTTCTTGCTTATTTTGTGAGAAAACACTTGGTAATAATTTATAAAAGCCTGTAGGGAGAAAATATTAAAGTCATCTGGGATTCCAGCAGGGTAGCAGAATGAACAGAAAGAACAGAAATAGAGAAGACAGAGAAGAAGAGCTGCAATTTTTGTGAAGAGTTAAAGGCCGAGCTCCTGGAAATCTGAGAACTGGGAAACTGGTGCCTCAAAAGAAGGTTCTGATTATACAGACTAAGACTGGATGACACACTCTGGTGAGAAAATAGTTCTGACTAGGAAAATATTTGGAACACTGAATAAATGCAGCTGGAAGCTAGAAGCAGCCTAGATGGAGCAACGATTTGGAGTAGAATTGATACAGCTAGGGAGATCCAAGACTTTCTGTCCAAAAACATATCTGAGTTTTTAGCAAGAGACTGAAATAGGAAAACTGAGGCCTTAAAAGTGAAATACGTAATGATGAAAGCCAAGTCTAAGAAAACTGATGGTACTTCAATAGAGAAAGGTTGGAGTGAATAGAAATAAAATAGCAAACAGAAAGATTTAGGCTCAGTAAAGCACTTTTCTTTTCAAGAACTAAGATGGAACCCTGTCTCAGCATTTAATCTGTGAAATCTAGTGGTAAGTGTCTCAGGACCACAAATACAAGTGTATTTTTAGAAAGCCTGTTGAAATTAAAAGGTCTGGAGTCGGATGTGTCCTACATGCATTTATACACAGGAATATGTTCAATATTTTAATAAATGACTTGGAAGCGGAACTCAAAGGGCTATTAAGTAATTTTGCAGACGACACAAAATTGGGAGGAACTGTTGACTCCCCTGAAGGCAGAGATGTCCTACAGAGAGACCTAGATAAACCAGAGTGTTGAGCAATCTCCAACCAAATGAAATTTAACAAGGACTAATGCTGGATTCTGCACCTGGGACAGGACAACTGTGGATAAATGTACAGACTGGGGAATGAGATGCTGGAAATTGGGGTGGGGTGGAAAGGGACCTGGGAGTCATTGATGGCAAGTTGAATATGAGCCAACGGTGTGCACTGGCAGCCAGGAGGGCCAACTGTGTCTTGAGGTGCATCAGCCAAGGCATTGCCAAACACTAGAGGGAGGAGATTGTCCTGCTTTACTCTGCTCTGGTGTGGCCTTACCTTGAATATTGTGTGCAGTTTTGGGCACCACAATACAAAGAGGATATTAATCTGTTCAAGAGCATCCAAAGGAGTGCAGATGGTGAAGGGCCTTGAGGGGAAGCCATATGAAGAACAGCTGAGGCCAATTGGTCTGTTCAGCTTGGAGAAAAGGACACTGAGGGGAGACCTCATCCCTGTAAACAACTTCTCTCTGGCAACCAGTGACAGAACCCAAGAGAATGGTCTGAAGTTGTGTCACAGTAGGTTTAGGTTGGATATTAGAAAAAGGTTCTTCACTCAGAGAGTGGTTGGGCACTGGAACAGCTCCCCAGGGAAGTGGTTACAGCACCAAACCTGACAGAGCTCAAGAAACGCTTGGACAATACTCTCAGGCACATGGTGGGATTCTTCGAGATGTCCTGTGCAGGGCCAAGAGTTGGACTCAGTGCTCCCTGTGGGTCTCTTCCAACTCTGAATATTCTGTGTTTCTGTAATTCTGTGATACGCAAGCTGAGCAATGTTAAATGTTTTCACATGATCAAGGCTATAGTCAGCGATTTGACTGTGGACTAAGAAAATATATGAACAGAAAAATTGAGGCTTATGCATTTCAAACTTATCTCTGAGTTTTGTGAAGATATTTTCCCAGCAGCTGTTTACAACAGCTTCCTAAAGTATTATTGTCTAAGAAAGTTATGATTATTAGAAATAGATGGATACTGTATTCAGTGTGAGGCAGCAATAAATCACTAGAGACCAAAAAAAGATTGAAAAGTGAGAAGACATCAGGATTATTTTCATTCATTTTGGTTCTAGACATCTCTGGGATTTATGCAGTTATAACATAAGCAGCCAGGCTCTTTCCTGTACAAATTGTCCTGAATTTTGCATGCAAGTCCTAAACCCCTCTGCTCAGCTTTTTCTTTCAAGTCTAATTCGAAGAACTGTCATTTATAAATTTTCAGTCCAAACTGCGGATAATTTTGGACCATGTATGGGATGGATTGTTATCTCATTCGAAATAGGCTGGAATAGAAAGTTGCATCCTACATCAGCTTGTACAAGATAAATGAAATGGTGTTTTTCCTCAATGTGTCAGTCAGTTTAGCATGAAATGGAATTTTTTATGAGATTAAATTGGGGATGTAAACCAATTTTTATAAGTGTTTACAACTCTAGCCTTAACACATTACTAACTGTGTTAGGTGACAGTGGTTACTGTAGTCCTGACAATCACAAAAGATATCCCAAGGAAGAGCATTAACCAAGTTGAAATATTGATTTTAATGTGTGTAATGACAACCAAAAAAGAAGAAACTAGAATATCTGTTAAATCGGATGCTAAAAATCATTTGTATCTCAATCCCTGTACTAAGGAGGGCTGTTTCACTAAAATATCATACTCAATTACTGTAACTTAATTATGACCACCAACTCTCAGAGTTTTATAAGCAGTGAAAAGCTTCCATAGAAACCTTATGAAAGAAAAAGACAAGTATTCAGTGGCTGATGCAATAAGCAGAGAGGATGGCTGTATCCTTAGCAACATTGTCACTAGATAAATGCTTAACGGACCTGAGTCCTGAAACACATCTTCAGACAATCTGACACTTGGGCTTAAACCTACTAGAGTGAATTTTCACTCCATTACACTTAAGTACATTTCTCTTTGATACAATGGTGTCAACTATCTGTATGGCTGTGAGGAGTTTGGATAAGGGCATGAGAAGCTAAGCTCACAAGTTTTCAGCAAGTGCTACACAAGCACATCCTGTAAAAGTCAAGGATGCCTGAACAGCTTATGATGCTACATGTACATGGATCAGCTATAATTCCAAGGTGAAACCCTGCTGCAATGCTAACCCATGCCATACTAAATTGGTTTGAGTTTACACACTTTCTGGTTTTTAACACCTACAGTTATTTCACAATGACTGGGTTCAATTTTACAACAAATGAAAATAAAAAGACAAAAAGGGAAACCTTCCCTCTGCACACACAACTATAAAATGATGCTTTGAAAGCCTTTGTATGAAAACACATGCAAAAACCCTCCCATATTTCTTTGGAGGTAGCACACTTCTGGACATATAGGTTTCTATGCAACTTTATTGAAGATCTGATATGTCTTGAAAAACAAATGTAGTAGGAAATAAGGATCAACAGGTAGCTTAAAAATGACCAAACAGTAAAATAAAAGCAAATTATGATTATGCTGAAAAAGAGAAAACTGAATGTAAAACCTACTATTAATAAATATTTTCTGCCTCAAGATGTTTATACTTCTTTTCTCCAAACACATAGCTAGTGTTTACATTTGAGTTTGAGAATAATAATTTGAGGACAGCAAGACTAATAATACCATAAAATGAAAGATATAACCATACAATAACATAATTCTTAGTATGTTGTCTATATTAATGACTGCTTGAGCACTAACCAGCAAAAACTTGTGGTGCTTTAATTTTTCTCCTGTCTAAATGTTTTTTCCCCCATGCCATAACTGTATATGCTTCTTACCTTTTAGATGTTTAGATGTTTCTTAGTTAAAAATTTATCCACAGAGCTAACACACACAGAATATGGGGCTAAAGAAGGCCAGTACATCATCTTTCAAGTGGACTTATTACCTTACTGCTTCAGGTGTTTTTAAACATAGTGAAGGTGAGAGCAAAGAAAAAGTGCATGGGTTGTTGTCAGCAATACATCTCCCATCCCCTAGAAAAACATTGACATGATAGTGGATATCAGTTATTATTTTTTTGTCAGTGTCATGAAGTCATAATGTACAGCTGTAAATGAGGACTGAAGTAGATCTTCTGACTACTTATATTGGAGATTAACAGAGAAATTCACTGGGCTGGAGCAAGATTAATGATCAGATATTGAATAAGTAGACTTGGAGAATTTGACCATGTGGTCCCTGATGAAACAGTTTACAAGACAAATTAGCTATTTTCATGTTTTAATACCTTAATCTCCTTGTTTCCCTGTGGTACATGCAAGTGTAAAAATTGCCTTTCGCTATAGCAAGCTTTAAATTAGCTAAAAGTGAGATAGATCCTCAGGCACCAGTGCTTAAGAGTTCTGTTCCTACTCAATCTAGTTTTGTTGAGCAGACTCACTCAGACTCATTCCTCAACATACACAACACTTACATTGCTAAGCCTGCAGAGAATCATGCCTTGGTAAATGACAATTACAACTGCTTGGATTTAACAGATTTTTATACGTATGTGGTTCATGTTTGCTCAGGAACAGAACTAGAAAACTTATGAAGTTTTAATTTTAATACTTTAAATGTAACACAAAAAAGTGTTTAAAAAGTCACAAACTGCTTTAAAGACAAACAAACTCCAGTGGATTGGAATTTAGCCTTTAATTATAACCCTATCAATTAAGTTCCTATGTCTAGAAGCATCCAATCAATACATTCCAGTGTTACAAGTAAATCTGTTTTGATTTGGGAACCTTCATAACTCTTAAAACTGACTTCATGCACACACCCTGGTATTGTACCAACCTTTGTATTTGCACTGAATAGTACTAGGCAATAAAGAGTGGAGTGGAATTTTTCATTTCAGCTCCGATGTTTGGAAAGGCAGTGAGTGCTCATAACTCCAGATGAAGTGAAAGGAACATGTAGATCTTTAACACCCATAAAATTCAGCACAGAAGAGCCCTTATAATGGCTGATGGCTGTGAGGATGGAAAGGAACAGAGCTGCTGTTCTAACCTTACAACCACAAGTAGGTTCAGAGCAAGACGAGCAAAAAATATGTTTTCCTTCTTCTATATCACTGATATTTCTGTCTGCTCATATTGTTTAGCTTCAATCTCCCTTTTAATAATTACTATTAATAATTGCACCAGACTAACCTGTACTAAATATCAATTGTTACCTACAGAATCAACAAGGTTATTCCATATTGTCTAGGATCATTGAGATCAAGGTAACAGGCACTTTTCTAGCACCTAATCGTCCATGAAACAAAGAGTAACAATAAGTACAAATTCAAATCCCTGGCATGCCTAAGGTGACATCTTTGCTGACAACATCTAGAGCACATTGCTCTAAGAAAATGTTCAGACAGTGAAACCACACCTCTCAGTAGTGTCACTCTTCTCAAAAATAGCATCAGAACTGTCAGGTCATTTTGGATGCCTATTGGCCTTAATACATCAGAAACATTATGTTCATACAAGACTTTGTTTTTGAATCATTATTTAAGAGAACATAACATTTCTGCCACTTGTAGGTTTTTTCTTGTTTTTGTTGTTCTGTATGCACTCAACACCTGAAAATATCAGATTATTATGAAAAGAACAGAGTTCCAGTTATTCTGCTTTCCTGAAAACAAATCTCATTTACTATCATTTCTGTGCTAAACAAGACACTGAATCAGCAAAATGGATTCAATTAAACTAGTTTCCTTGGTCTATTATTTCACTGAACTTTAGTTATTTTAAGGAAACCCCAAATGCTTTTTTTTTCAGTGATGCATAAAAACATTTTAGAAGTCATACTATTTTTAAAAGGTCAGCTGAGATAACCTTACTAGAGGTGAGCATATCATCACTCACAATACAAGACAGTCCTAATATATCTAGATCATTCTTTTAGCTGTTTCTGTTTCTTGATCTTCCTAGGAGCATACCTGGGAACTCCATGACCACTCCAAAGTAAACCTCAATCATGGTACACTTTCACAAGAAACTATTTTCTTAGCAGCACTTTGGATGACTATGTCAAGAGGCATTTCCCCCCTCCTCCCTTTAAGTTGACATTAATCCAAATAGCCAAGATTTGCAGGTGTTGAGCTTTAGCTGTGAAGCATTTGACCTGCCCACCCACAAAGAATTCCCCTGGAAACATAGAGATATTGCAGCAGTTCTCCAGCTTGCTATTGAGTATAACAGACACTCATGGTCACTTCATGATCACAAAGCCAGAAAGAAATCCTGAGGCATGTACATATTATCCTAGAGCACCTATTGTAAATTAAATAGTTCCCCTTCTTGGGGGAACTAGAGCTAATTAGGACTGATTTGTATTTCAAATAGAGTTTTAAAGATATCTGCACTGAATTAAGTAGAGTTATTAATGGAAATGTTTGAAAGAGGGTTTAGTACAAATATCTCATAGTTGTTAATTCACACAGAGGAACAGCATCAAAATTGTGATTTAACAGGTGGTATCTGCAGCACAGTTGAGTCCCTCTTGTCAGTCTACACTCGAGTTTCTGTAAGCAGCAGAGCACAGAAATAGGTTGGAATTAGTAATTGTGACTTTCAATCACAAACCCAACACGTATGTGACCTTCTTACTCCAACAATTATCAGCGCAGGCATATAACACTTCATCGGTGCAGGCAGGTGGCACAAAATAAACAAGACCTTTACCTTAGGCTTATGCTTTTCATTTCTCATGATTGCTTCTCTCAATTCACACAGACTCTGACTTCTCATTCCCTGCTGTTTTGTTCTGCAATGAAGACTTACGTTTTGTTTTGACTTAGTAGTGACTAAAATGAGGATGGTGACTCCTTTGTCTCCTGTGTTCTAGCATAAAGAGACACAACCTGAACTTAACCTAGATGTGCCTCTCTTATCTGTGAGAAATGACAGTCCATCCCCTTCTTACCCTCCCCTCCCACCTTCAGGCTGAGGAGCAGACTGAGCCTCAGGTCTGGTTGAGAACAAGGGTTGTTCAATTGCCATGGAAACTCCTGAGGTTCTCCTGCTTTCTGCAGGATCCCAGAACCCAGTTGCATAGAAAAAGCACACAGGAGCTGCAGGAATACATACAGTTTTTTGATATTTTGCTGAATGAATTTGTGTACACCATTTTCAATTTATGTCATGCTCATAACAGTGGATATTGACATACTGCTACATCTTATAGATGGCTATATCTTACAGATCAAAATAATATGCCATTCTATCTTCTACTACCTGATGGAATTCTATTTTGAGCTAAAAAAAATGGAACCTTTTATTCTCTTAAATGTTGAAGTGCAGCATTTCCTTCTCCCCAGTATAGGTGGCAAATCGGTAAAAAAAAACGGTAATTTTTTTTTTCATATGTCATGCCATGGACTTAATACTAAACAGACTACTACATTGGCTCAGGAAGGAGTTTTTCAACTGATGACTTTGGAAGGAACTCTAACAGGAATTTATTTATGATTTTGCCAATCTTATGACAGAGGGAGCATGCCACACTCTCTAGTATCATTTGGGATTTCACTAACCAAATTTGACTTTTATAATGCTCTTCAGCGCTCTCATAGGATATCATTATCCCAATAAGAAAAGCCACAACTATAGGTCTAGTTATTGTTATAGGACTGTGGAAATGTTTTTGGCTTATGTGAATGATTAAGATCATTTTGGGCCCCTATTTTTGTTGAACAGATGAGAAGTGAGAACCAGCCACTGCAGCACTAATCTATGTGCCTTTGCTCTTCTCTTTACCCAGTCATGATTTACAGTGTACATGTTGCATGTCTCAGCTCCCAAAAGCTAAAAACCTACATCTCCTTTTTCATCTTAATGCATTCTTTTCTACCTTACTTTTGCTTGAACTACTTCAATCTGTCCAGCCTGTGGATCCCAAGTAGAACAACAAAAGAAAAGTTCAAATAGTCACTTAGAACTTAATTAAGCATAAAGACAAGAGTTTAAAGTTGTAATATGAAGTCAAGCAAGAAAACCAAGGACTTTGCAGGGAATTCCTTCCTAAACCTGAGAATAGGTGATTATCAAGAGACCAAGGCCTTTAAGCTGTATGAACTCCACTACTCAGAAAATCCCATGAAGTAACAAGCACTGTTTATGGTGTGAAGGTAAGTTCTAGAGAAAGGAAGCTGGAGAATCAGATGCCCCACTCCACCATCTTGCAAGCCGGTTATGCAATCAGGATGAGAAACAAATATTTTCTTCCTGTGAACAGCTCTGATCCTTGTCTACATGGCAAAATCCAGATCCCCTTCTAATTCCATTAAATTTCTGTCTACCCCCACAAGATATGATGTTAATGTTATAACATTTGCAAAGAGACTGGATACTTTCTTCAAGAAAAGTTATTTATTGCAATAACACGTCTGACTAGTGCATTAATCTACACAAAGGCAATATAATTAAAGGGTATCTGAATTGTCATTAATTGTACTTCAAAACTATACACAAATAATTATTTTTTCTTTTTAAATTCTAATACCATTTTCTGTGTTTGTAAAAATTTCTCTTGTGTTTCCCTTTTCTCTCCTCCATCCTAAAGTCTTGAGTTCTCAGTAATATGTCTGTGTTTGAAGAGGGTAGATTGTTTCACTCTGTAAGAAAAGGATCTGTATTAGAAAAATGGTGTATCTCCTCGTGAACCTCTGTGAGACTTTTATGAAGTGAAGTACTTGGGCACAATAAATAATGAAAGTCTTCAGTTTCTTGCAGTGTTTTGATCTCGAAATCTAGGTGCTTAGTTAAATTTCACAAATATATTGCAGTAAGTCAAATGGTTTTAGTCCATAAAGTTTATGAAACCCATTGCCTGTGGGTTCTATAATCATGTTTATCCTTCAGCAAGATGATTTATCTCTTGGTGTTTTACTGAGAAGAATATTATCCTTTATGATTTCCTCCCCTTGATATATACTGTATCTACGTATTGTTTTCAGCCTTCTAATAAGAATTTCATGAATTTCACAAGTGTGGATATTCATCTACTTGCAAATTATATGTCTGCATCATCTTTTACATCCTGTCTTCACACAGAAGAAACTGCACTGACTTCTGGGGGATTGCTTATTATTTATACTATAACTGCAGGCAAACATACTTTGTTGAAATCTGTTACAATTCATGAAAGCACAACCAAAATCAATGACCTGTGTGAATCAATTTCATTTCCCCTAAACTAACTTCTGAAGAGTTCTCACATTGGTGTGAGATATTCTGCCATTTCTTTTGTTTTTTCTTGTCTATATATTAAGAAAACCATATAAAGCCACAAGCAAACAATCAAAAAAACCCAGAACACCTCCCCAACCGAAATAAACCAAACCAAAACAACAAAACCCCCAAACTAAAAGCCCCAAACAAAGTAACCACTCAGGAAAGCTTAATATTTAACTTATAAACATGACGTAAAATTTTATACACTTCCAAATCTAGATTATATTACTCTTAATTTTACTCTCTTACATGTCTATATCTGCATAGACATGTCCTCAAAAATTCCCTGGTGACACGGTGCTGGGCTCAGAGCCAGGAGGCACTCTAGGAGCTTGAATAGCTGGATGGTCAATTCATCACATTTCTTCCAGCACAGAACTTTGAGGGGAAGTATCAATCAGTGTATCTTGAAGCATATCTGGAAGATTTTCTCAGTTATCTGAAAAAAAATTAATTACACTATTTGTCGTCTCAATAGAATATAAGTGATTAAATATTCTGCAATATATATGAATACATGTATACATATATATATGAATATGTTATATTCCACATGAATTTACATACATGTTTATATCTTGCCCACATCTTTCCAAGGATGCATTCTCACAGCCTCACTCTTATGCTAATGTTCAGTGACTTTAAAGTAACAGGCATTGAAGTGAAGAGACAGTCCAATACCTTTAGACTGGAACTCAAGTAAGGTCTCCAGGCTCTTTATTTGATCTTTGAACACAGAAACATACAACTGTATAATTACTATGTAGGCCACTCTCTGCTTATGTTCACTTTCAATATCTTTAAACGTAGTTTGAATTGTGGAATATCAGGCACATACATGGTGAGAAAAATGCTTCTGCTTACTAGCATCTGTATCAGCTACAGATGATATTCTGCTTTAACAGTTATCAAAGCTGTGTAATGTGTATTCACACACCACCCCTGAAATTCCTCCCCTCAAACTCTCCTACCAACATTCAAAACAGAGAATGAAAGACTTTAATAGCCTTTCATGTGGAATTCATTTGCAAGTTACCTTGTCTTTTCAGGACCTTTGCAGGGCTAGATAATTTAATGTCACAATTCTGTAATAATTTACACAATGTAGCTACTTTCTTGATTAAATAAAACTACTTGTGATCCCATTACCAGAATGACAACACACACCTAAACCGTTTGAGAAAGAAATTGTTTCATCTCTGTCTAGATAGCTGTTTAATAAGTAAATAGCTGTAATGAATAAATATACTTGAACAAACAGAGATATATTTGTAAATCCATTGAAACTTTAGCAGGCTGGAAGCAAGTTCATTGAATATTCACTAACATTGCAGGCCTGGCATTTTTGTTAGACCTCACAACTGGTGTCAAGGCTCATTAAAAGCACAAATTCAAGGTTTTTCTGCATGGAATCACTCTGCTATTTATTTTTTTTTTTTTTAAAAGGATCTCTAACAACTCTTTTAATATCCTAGGGACTAACCTGTGTCCTTTGGAATAACAAGCTTATGCTAGCAAATAAAAAACAATAAAATTTCCCATGCTTCCTGGATCCATTCTATATAGATGAAATGAAGAAAAAACCCAGCAGGCTCTTCCCAGTATCTCAGCATTTTTTTTCCAGTAAAAATTAGTAAATGTAAATATGAATTAAATATTATACAATTCCTTATAAAATTGTTTTAATGCTATCAAAATACAGTGTTACTGTTTTACAGTCAATGTTTATTTCTATTGGAACAGATTTCAGTTAATTATGAATGGTAATATTCATTCCTACACAGGAAAAAGGGCAAAGTACAAGGACCATTGAACACTGCATTTTTCCAATGTTACCTAATTATAAGAACACCTGTGCTGAATAACTTTCAGCTGATCTATTTGCAGAGTGTTTAATAGTCCTTAAAATTCCTCATTTCTTAGCAGTAATGGGCCAGCAATGTTTGCACATTAAGTTGTGTAAGAAATACATTGGCAGAAACTGCTCGAAATACTTATTTTCCTACATTACATGTAACCAGTGGTTTCTTGCAGGGTGCTTACTTGAGATTTATGCCAATAAGTACATTAAGTATTTGTGGCTATTCTGGGTCATTTTTGTTAAGGGTGAAGTGTTTTGTCTGCTACAAAGAACTCATTCTAGGGAAAAACCCAGTGACTCACCTAATCAGCTCAGAGAAGTTATTTGCATGCCAAAGAGCACATACTCGTCTAAAATGTTAAAATGCAGTCTTTATCTCCTTCTCTCTTTCTCACTCCTTCTTGTTGTCTTTCTTTTTCTTTTTTTTTTCTTCTTTTTTTTTTAAATGCATGCCACCCCTTGTCCCTCAGTATACTGGGCAAATTTAAATGTCTTAAATATCAGACACAGGTTTTTTTCCCATTATTTTTGTTTCTACAAAAATCTGGAAATAATTATTTCTGGATGCCGAGTAGTTAAATGTAATAGAAAAACTGATCCTTTTTTTCACACCCCAAGGCTTAGCAGTGAGTGATCATTACAAATCCAGACATAAAATGTTTATAGTAGCTCTAGAAGAGACACACTAATGGCTATTAATCATCTTTTGATTGTTCATATCTCTTTAGTTCCTCTGAAGTTAAGTAGAAAACTAGCTCAAGATGTTAATTAGATGAAAATCAGGGAGACGAAAAGAAGTCAGGAAATGCTTTTAAATGTGTTTAACTGCAAAAATTCCACAAAAAAAATTCCTTTTGCTTTGGATAACTCTGCCATTTATGCTGCCAAATCAAGAAATTAACAGAGGACAACTGTGAAGGGTTTTGAGTGCCTTTTTGTGTGTGTGATGGGGAGGGTAGATGAGACATGTTGCAGTGCAGTCAGATGTTCAGAGCTGAGGTTATTGCAAAAGTTTCTGCCAGCTGCATTGTAGAAAAAGTTGTGCTATGACCATAATGATCCATTCTGAATTTAAGCTATATTAATTTAAACTCTCTGTTTTCCTCTCACCCTGGAATTTCTTTGACTGCTACTGGAAGCCTCTGTGCTTCTGATTCCCTTAGGTATGTATCCATATCTGGATGTATCTGTTTTTTGGCTCATAATTCTTAAAATTCCAATCTGGACACTATGAAAAGAACATGGTCTTTAAGAGTGAGACGGTCTAACTTTTTGATTTCTGGAACAGAGCAAGTGATTCTATTTATTCCAAAAATAGAACCGTACTACTCATTGAAGGACTTGGGTTGATTTCTGAGAATTCAGTCTGGCAAAGACCCACAGATCACAAAAATGTGTAGGTGTCCCTATGCATCAGGCTTGCATTCATTTTTTTCCTCTGCTTTCTCTCCTCACTCCCTGATCAATTTAGTTCTATGTAAGGGAGAGGTTGCTGATGTCCACACCAAGCAGACTGGACTGGCCCTGAAGTAATCACTTGACATTGATGTAAAGAAGCAGCAGGGATCTTAAAAGAAGGGTGAGAGAGGGAACTTTCTATGAAATAATTCTTTGAACAGGGACTGAAAATGGGCTGTGGCTGTGAGACGCTGTGGCTGTGAGACACTGTGGCTGGGAACAGGTGATCAAGGGGAAGAAAAGGACTTTATTTGAAACACAGATATCAATGTTCATAGAATCCTAGCATGGTTTGGGTTGGTAGGGACCTTGAAGATCATCTGCTTCCAACACCCCTGCCATAGGCATTGTCACCTTCCACTAGACCATGCTGCTCACAGCCCCATCCAACCTGGCCTTGAACACTTCAAGGGATGGGACAGCCACAGCTTCTCTGGGCAACCTGTTCCAGTGTTTTATTACCCTCACAGTAAAGAATTTCTTAAGCCAACCACTGAATAAAGGGGTTTCTGTTTCAAGAATCTATTAGGAACACACAGAGAAGGGATTGAAGGTGGTGGAGTGGGTCACAGGATCTACTTAGTTTAGAAGATGCGTTGAAAAACACTTAAGATGAAGCAAGTACTTTAAAAAAATTTGTGCTTGTGTTATTATTTTGCTTTGTAAATGCTTTCAGAATCAGAAAAGAAATCTGAATTCAGAAAGATGGAGTTGAAAAAAAGGATGTGACTTTTAGGTGCTGTTGTGGGTTTGACCTTGACTGGATGCCAGGTGCCCACCAAGCTGCTCTACCACTGCCCTCCTCAGCTGCACAGGGGAGATAAAATATGATAGAAAATGACTTGTAGGTTGAGATAAGGCAGTTTACTAAACCAAAAGAGAAAGTTTGCACATGTACATGTAAAGAGAAAAAAAAATATATTTGTTCTCTACTTCCCATCAGCAAGCGATACCTGGTCACTTCCCAGAAAGCAGGTTTCAGCATACATAGTGGTTGTCCAGAGGGCAAATAACAAATACCCTCTCTTCCTCCTCCTTTTCTTAGCTTTTATATCTGAGCTGACATCAGATGGTATGGAATATCCCTTTGGTTAATTTGGGTCAGCTGTGTTCCCTCCCAACCTCAGGCTGCAAATGTGGGGTAGAACATTGGAGAATAATAGTACTGATGCTGTGCCAGCACTGCTTAGCAGTAGACAAAACACTAGTGTGTTATCAACACTTTTCTAGCTACCAATGCAAAGGACAGCACTGTGAGGGATGTCACAGGGAAGATGAACTCCATCTCAGACAGACCCAATGCAGGTGCACAGGACCCTAATTAAATAGAAACTAAAATTGTAAAGGAAGTTTTGTTGTCAGTCTTTATTATTTTTTCCTGACTGCCAATCAGAAAGGCCTTGCTTCATTTATTAAAGAAAATGGCAGATTTT
Source organism: Acanthisitta chloris (assembly GCF_000695815.1). Taxonomy (NCBI): domain Eukaryota; kingdom Metazoa; phylum Chordata; class Aves; order Passeriformes; family Acanthisittidae; genus Acanthisitta; species Acanthisitta chloris. Next base: position 83,585 of record NW_008687545.1, on the reverse strand, counting down.
AGAAGCTTAATATCCTCCAACCAGCAAGTGTTTAGGATTGGAAATGTCATGAAACCATGGGAGGAAACAATGGGTGGTGTTTTATTGCATCAGTTCTGTACTCAATTATCTCATTGCCATGTAGCAGGAACCTCAGCAAAAGAGAGCTCTTCTGAGTTTTTACTCCTAAAGAAGGGTGTGACCTAATCTCTTTCCAAGTAAATTTAATGGTTTGAACTTTTAATGACCCATATTTCTGCAATGCAGAATTTCAAATAAGTTACTGATAAACACATCTACTGTTCTCTTTTCCTGCTTTATGCTGAGCAGATTTGTCAGCAGGTAACACCCCATGCCTTGGTGGCACTTTTCTGTCATTTAACAGTACTAAATACAGACAAGAGTACAACTTTTTTAGTAGGCTCTTATTTTATGAACCGTATTTTATCATTTCACCGCATGGGAGTAAGAAGAACTAGTATTTATGTGTCTATCAGTTCGTCCCACATATAGTTTAGAATTCTTACATGCACAGAATAAAAGTGAGTGGCGTTGTCTCTTTTCTGTTTGAGAGCACTGAAGTTCTGGTTTTCTAGTGGATGTGAAGCACTTGGATCATATTACCACAGGGGAACTGCTGATTTGCAGATTACTCTGAGTCCATCAAGACTGGAACTTTTTTATCTAATTGCCTACATTTCTAAAAAAGTTCATTTAAAATTTTTTATTTTAGATTATTGTGGCGTAGTAGTAGTTCTTTCTGTAGGTTGGTATCCTTAGATGAAATGTCGTTTTCCACACATGAGTCACAATACCTGAGAAATCTTTGTTCCTCTTATTGTCTTTTGAACAAGAGATATTTGTGATAGCCTTAATCTTATTTATTGTTTACCAGGACTTTTGCTGTAATAATTGCTCTTAGAACTGTTACTTACATGGAATAAATATAGATTTTTGTTTAAGCGAGCTATAACCTGACAGCTTGAGTTCTTTCTAAAACTGTTTGAAGTCTCTGGTCATATACTTTTGCCCCTTTACACCTACTTCATGTCAAAATGTCACCTAAACAGATGTTCATACATTCTAAACCTTCAAAAATATGTGTATTTTCTACTAAAACAGGCTCATTGCTGGGTGGAAACCAAATGGTAGTCTTAGAAAAAGCATACTGGAAAGGGGGTGTTGAATATGCACCATGTATATATGTGCTATGTGTTTTTAAAGACACCTGCCAGACTACTGTAGTTGTAAGTGGTATGGGAAAACATATAGTATCAACCAACTCTTTTGGAATTTTTCCTCTGTAGGTAGCGGAAAATATTCACTTCTTACATAATGACTGTACTTCTTTAAGTCAGAGATGAAGACTTCTGGTTTTCTTTTTTTTTCCCCCTTTTATTTTCTGTACTGTCAGTGTTTATCTTCTGCTAGTTTTCATTTCTTACTTTGAACTTGTCCAGTCATATTCCTAGGGAAAGTGAGACATTCCCTGAGGTATGACTAATGGAGTAGCTACACTCATTCTGAGCATTATCCACTCAACTAGGTACTCCCCTTCCCATGCAAGATGGTTTTTTTTCACTATCTCAATTATAACATTTTTTCACTGTGAAAAAAATGTTATCGTTGAGAGGAACACTGCAAAATGATAATATACCAGTCATATTCCTAGGGAAAGTGAGACATTCCCTGAGGTATGACTAATGGAGTAGCTACACTCATTCTGAGCATTATCCACTCAACTAGGTACTCCCCTTCCCATGCAAGATGGTTTTTTTTCACTATCTCAATTATAACATTTTTTCACTGTGAAAAAAATGTTATCGTTGAGAGGAACACTGCAAAATGATAATATACACTTTCATTCTCTTTTCCCAA